>NC_035439.2:12144416-12309152 GCF_002127325.2 Helianthus annuus
TTTGAGAATTTTGAGATACTCGATTAACTTCTCACCTTTAACTGCATAGGTTCCATTAAAATGATTAATAATTAACAAAGAATCAACATATACTTGCAAACTCTTGATATTCATACTTTTAGCCAATTCTAATCCTGCAATTAAAGCTTCATATTCTACCTCATTATTAGTGGCAGGAAACTCACATCTAATAGCCTGGGGTAATATGTCCCCCTGTGGCAATTTTAGTAGTATACCCAAACCTACACCTCTTACATTAGATGCACTATCAGTATATAACGTCCAGGATTCTGAGTTTTCTCCTAGGTGTTTTACTTCTAGGTCTACTTCGTTTTGAATATCACTACTGAAATCAGCCACAAAGTCAGCTAAAGCCTGAGACTTTATGGCATTTCTACGTTCATATACTAGATCAAAGGCACTTAATTTCACTAACCATTTAGCCATCCTACCTGACATCTCGGGTTTCCTAAGCACATTTTTAACAGGATAGTTGGTTTTAACGTGAATCCTATGTGTTTCAAAATAATGTCTAAGTTTTTGTTGACGCCATAACTAGGGCTAATATTAGTTTCTCTAAGTGGGAATACCTAGTTTCAGCGTCTAATAAACTTTTACTAACATAATAAACAGGATACTGCTGACCTTCATGATCCTTTTCAAGGACAGCACTTACTGTGTTCCCTGATACTGCAAGATACAGGGATAATGGTTCACCATCCTCAGGCTTCATCAATAGGGGTGCGGTTGAAAGATACTACTTCAAATCCTGCAAGGCTGCTTCATGCTTTGCTCCCCATTCAAACTTCTTATTTTTCTTCAGGATATCATAAAATTCCTTGGATTTTTCTGAGGATCTTGAAATAAATCTATTTAATGTTGCCACTCGTCCTGTCAACCTTTGAACATCCTTCATATTTAAAGGTGACCTAATATCCAGGATAACTTTAATCTGCTCCGGGCTTGCTTCTATCCCTCTTTGTCGCCATATATCCTAGAAACTTTCCTGCCCCCACTCCAAAATGGCACTTAGCAGGATTTAGCTTCATGTTATACTGATTCAGGATATCAAATGCTCCCTTGATATCCTGGAGGTGATCCTCAGCCTTTTTAGATTTTACTACCATGTCATCGATGTACACCTCCATAGTGTCCCCCAGCTTGTCTTTGAACATCATGTTCACCAATCTTTGATATGTTGCACCTGCATTTTTCAAACCAAAGGGCATAGCAGTGTAGCAATAAATACCTGTTGGTGTCATGAAGGCAGTATCCTCCTGGTCTGAAGGTTCCATTTGGATCTGCTGGAATCCTGAAGATGCATCCATGAAGGTTAACATCTCATGGCCGGCAGTAGCATCCACCATCGAGTCAATATGAGGAAGAGGAAATGGGTCTTTGGGACAAGCTTTTTTTTAAGTCTGTGTAATCTACAGAAACTCTCCATATCCCATTTTTCTTTTGCCCCACAACTACATTCGCCAGCCATTTAGGAAACTTCACTTCCCTAATCATCTTACTCCTCAGTAGTTTTTCAACTTCCCCTTGGATGATCACATTTCGCTCCGGAGCAAACTTCCTTCTCTTCAGTTGGACAGGCTTGAATAACCTGTCAATACCGAGCTTATGCGTTATAATATCCTTGGAAATACTTGTCATATCCTCGTGCTTCCACGCGAATGTTGACATCCTGCATTTTAATTGGTCTTCAGTATCCTGAGGGATATTGGTTCCCACGAGCACCGAGATATCCAGATTATTCTGATCCAGGATCACTTTCTTTACATCCTGCTCTGAAACCTCCATGATATCTTGGCCTCGAATCTTTAATTGCTATGCTGCACTAGGCTTTGTTGAGGATTTCATCGAAGAAGAATAACACTCCTTTGCTTCCTGCTGATCACTTTCCACCATGACAACTCCCCAAGGAGTAGGGATCTTGATGCATTGATGGTAGGTTGACGGAACAGCTTTCATATCATGGATCCAAGGCCTACCTAGTATAATATTATAACATGATAAAGAGTCCATGACACAAAAGTGCTGCATTGAGTTGACCCCTTGAATATACACGGGCAACTTTATCTCTCCTACGGTATTCCTAGCTTCTCCATTGAAACCAACGAGCACAGTGGACTTCGAAGTAATGTCCATCAGAGATACGTTCATCCTCTTCAACGTTTCCAGCTAAATTATCTTGACTGAGCTGCCATTATCCACTAATATCTTGCGTACAAAATGGTTAGCGACATATAATGTAATTACTAGAGCATCATGGTGAGGATCCTGAACAGTATCCCTGTCATCACTATCAAAAGTGATCACTTTGTCAGTTGTGAGGGTCGTCATCTTGGTCGGCTTTTCTCCTCTTTCGTCTTTAGCCTCCTTTACGTGTCTCTTGGCCGCAGAATATGATGTGCCGCAGATGTCGGATCCTCCTGAAATAAAGTTAATTATTTTTGCATCCGCAGGAGGTGATGCTGCCCGTTTAGGATCCTTCTCAGGATCCTGACCCTTATTCTTCTTTCTTCCCAAGAGGTCCTTCAGATAACCCTTACTCAAGAGATAGCTTATTTCTTTTCTTAAAGCGATGCAATCCTCAGTAACATGTCCGAAGTCCTCATGGAAAGCACACCATTTGGACTTGTCCTTCCAATCAGCCTTTTGTTGATTCTTTCGGGGCCATCTTGCTTTGTCTCCTAAACCTTCATAGCATACATTAGTTCAGGTATGTTAACAGAAAAACAATATTCAGACAACTCAGGATACTCCTCAGGATCCTCGTCTTCAACAGCATTCACTTTTTTGCTATCATTTCTGCCATATGGCTTTGAGCGATATGGTTTATATGAGAATTCTGATTTCCTGTTGGTTGACTCATAGGTTGTGGAAGAATTCATTCTCTCTTGCATCTTTTTATCATCCTCCAACCGAATGTATCTCAAAGCCCTGTTACGAGCTTCGTCTAGGTTCCTGCAAGGATTCATTACAAGATCCAGGTAAAATTGAGAATCTTTTTGCAACCCCATCTTGAAGGCTTGCACGGCCATTGCAATATCAAGATGTGGGATATCCAAGGATTCCCGACTAAACTTGTTCACATAATCCCTCAAGGATTCCTGAGGTCCTTGAGTTATCCTGTAAAGGTCACTGGTTGATTTCTCAAAATTCCGGCTGCAAGAAAATTGACTATTAAATAAATTAACTAAATGAGCAAAAGAAGTAATTGAGTGAGGAGGAACGTTTAACAGCCATTTTAAGGCTGATCCGGTTAAGGTAGAACCGAGACCCTTGCACAAGCATGCTTCTTTGAGGTCTGGAGGGATAGGGTTGATTTCCCTCCTTTCCCTATTGATGTGTGCGAGGTGTTATATATATTAGGTATATATTTTAAGCCCTTTTTACACTTTTTAGCCAAGTTTTAAATTTATAAAACACGATATTTACTAACACTAACACACATATGGGCAAGTGCACCCATCGTGGACGTAGTATAGTGTTGGTAAGATACCGAGGTCGTCCAAGGACACAAGAGCTTTTAGTACCAGTTTATCCTCAACGTCTAATCAAATCAAAATGTTAGAAAAAGATTTTTAAACTAAGAAAATAAAACTAACTAAAATGCTGAAAAATAAAATAAAAGTAAAAACAGATAGACAAGATGAATCACTTGGATCCGACTCGTGTGTAGTGTAACCTTTGATTATTTTCGCACTTTTGCACTTGTTTAAGAGATTATCTTAGTTATTGTAGTTGGGCTCCTCTTTTGAAGGCGACGTTACCCTCAACCCAGCAGTTTGAGTCTGCAATGATACAATCCTAAAGGGTCGGATTATTGAAAGATAATTAATTAAGTTATTAATGCATAATGTGGTAGGCCCCTCTTTTGAAGGCGACGTTACCCTCGGCTAAGTAGTCTGAGTCAGCAGGGATACAGTCCTAAGTAGCCGGGTTAAAGTTTTAATAGTAGTTTAACTTATGAGGGGATCAAAGAGTTTGGACCCCCGCCATCCAATACCTTTGGGTATTGAAGGAGGTCCTACTAAATTTGACCCAGGTCCTTTGTAGGATCTATACACTGAACAATGGCAAGACTCTTACCAAACCGTTCCCTTAACCCCCGACCAGGTAGCCAACATACCTCCATATAGACCGTGGAGATATGAATGGTGAAAACCTTTTATTTTATATAGACAGTAAAATAATGCCAAGACACCACGGACAAACGATGAGGAAGAATCACCTTCAACATAAGAAACTAGTAATTAAAGTCATTAATACAAAACCAATTAAAAAGTGCAAAAGATTAAAAATAAAAGTATTACACTAAACACTTGTCTTCACCAAGTGATTTAAGAGACTTAGGCAAACATGGCCTTTGATTGTCAAGAACTCTTACGATCAATCTTGGATCCCTAGATGACTCACACACTCTATGATGGACAATGGATGATGGTGGTGGATGATGGATGATGGTGTTGTGATGGTGGTGGGTGGTGGGTGAAGTGTGAGAGAGGTGGTGTGCCAAGTGATGGGTTGCAAGAGCTCCAAACACTCCTATTTATATGCTGAACAGAAGCTCGGGCACGGCCCCTTGTCCATCCGACTCTCTCTCTTCATTAATTGTAATTCGCAATTACAATAAATGCGCCTGCAGGAAGTTGACCACGCCCTCGTGTCCGCTGGGCACGGCCCCGTGGTGGGCAGTAGAAGCTTCTATGGGTTTGTCTTTTCTGCTGGCACTTGGGCACGGCCCCGTGCTCACTGAGCACGGGGCGTGTTCAGTCTTCTGTCTTCTTTGTTTTGCTTGGGAAGATGCTGTCGGGGGGTCGGGCATATCACTTTTGTTCCTTTTCTTGTATTTATGTTTGATTTTGCTGTCTTTTTGCTTCTTTTGTTATTTTGAGCTCATTTAATCCTGAAAATACAAAAGGAAGACAAAAGCACACTTTTTCCAACATTAGTACTAAAAAAAGGGTTAGTTTTAAGCCACAATTGATGTAATTTATATGTTGCATTTTGTGCACATCAAATACCACCACACTTGAATCTTTGCTTGTCCTCAAGAAAAACTCTTTATAATGTGGCTTTATTCACTCCCAAATGGAATGGGTAGAAGAGAAGGTTTTGGGGCTTGTCATAGAGTATCGGGAATTCCAAGATTATTTAGGTTTTATTTTTATCTATTTACAATCCTATTCGTCATGATTTATTAAAAACGTTTCATAAGATAAATTGTTTATTAGGGCATAACATACCTTTTTAAAATTCCATTTATATACAAGTTCACATACCTCACGGGGGAATCACTCAACACTCGGCCGAAGGTGTATTTTTAGTGAATCACTCGAGAGCGGCATGGAACTTACTTCTACCATAAGCTTGCCAAGCAATCAATCATCCTCCTTTTTAACTATATACCTTTGTAAATATCAAGAGGACTTTTTGGGTGAAGGGTTAGGCTTGGGCTAAAGGTGGGTGGTTGGGTTAGTGGTTAGTAAAAGGGCAAAAAGAGTAACAAACGTTGGTTTTCTTGAAAGACTTTTTATTTTTCACATTTTTATTTTATTTTGATGAACCAATTTTTCTTCAAACAAAGTTATTTTTTATGAACTTGTTTGTTTGTTTGGTTTCATCAAAATATATTATTTTTTTTCAACATAAGTCATAAGAAAACTGAACGTTGTTACTAAAAGAAAGGGTTAAAAATAAAAAGGTTTAGATGGGTAAAAATGGTGATTGTTTTGGGTTAAGAAATGAAAAGGTTTAGGCTCAAAGGGGTTAACTAGGGGGATTTTGGGTAGGTGGAAAAAAAATGAAAAATAATGGTCTAGAAAGAAAAAGGGTTAGTCCTAATGCCTCCATCATTTACTTACTCGGGTTTAAGTTGGTAAGCACCGGGAATGTATTATTGTGGCAAGTTCTAGAGTCGTACGAACCAAGCGGCTATTCACACAAGAAACGAAAAATGAGCATTTAGTGTAAAGATATATATTTGTATGCTCGTTAAAGGCTCAAAACTCACTTTTGTGGGAAAGGGCTTTTTATGTGATCAAGTATATATAATTAAATTTTAACTAAGTTTGTCATGCCTTTTCGTAATTTTCTTATGTTGGTTCTTTTTATCACGACGCTATCGGTTGTAAACTTGTAAAAATATAACCTTGTTAGAACTTGAATTTCCAACTTAAACTTAGACAAGTAAAAAAATGAAAATTTTTGAAAAAATTTGGGGTGATTAGCGGTTCCAATAGAGTTTTGTGTAAGGCTTGTTATTAGGACTTGCAAAATTCAAGGTTTTAGCATCCCCCCACACTTAAATTACACATTGTCCTCAATGTGTCCCAAAAATAAGTTTTTAGGTTGATTGAATGTGTAAAATGGTGTTAAAAGCAAAATTTTATGTTACTGGCATCCTGGACACGGCCCCGTGGGGACCGGGCACGGCCCCGTGTTCAGGTGCCAGCGACAAAAATTAAAGAAAAGAAACAGAAGCCTGGACACGGGGGTGTGTTCAGCGAACACGGCCCGTGTCCAGTTACCTGAACTGGGCAATTTTCTGCAGAGTGTGCAGCACGGGGCCGTGTTGGGCGGACACGGCCCGTGCTAAGCTTACTGTAATGAAGAAATTGTTGTCGGATGGCCCTGTTTTCGTGCATGGGGCTATGTTTCTCGTTTCCCTTCTTATCCTTGACCATCACGAGTATTTATTACAACATCATCCAAACCTTAAAACCATCATTTCATTAAAAACCGTCATAGAGAGAATTACATAGTCCTAAAATACTAGTAAGTTAGATAAGTAAGCACAAGAAGCTTAAACCAAGGAGTTCTAGCCTACAAGTTATTCTAATTAGCAAAATTTCCGAGAAGATAGTAGTCTCGGTTGGGTGCGGCTTCATAGAACTCCTTCCTCCGGGTATGGACTCCTCATATGTCGGCGAGCCACTCCTCTATCTCCCTCGGGAGGAGGAAGGAGGGCTCGTTGGCGTTGGTTTGAGGAGGTGCAACTTCCACCTGGACTTCTTGTAGATTTTCAAGAGGAGGTTCCGCTGGAATGTCACCCCATTCGGTAGGGTTGTTGACTCTAAGTGCTAGGTTCCAATCCTCTTGAGGGAGGACGGGTTCCATGGGAGGTGTTACAAGAATATTTAACCTCTGGTGCAAGAGGTTAATCTCTTGAAAACTATTTTCCAGCCCCACCGTAAGATAGTTTATACGGTCTATTAGGACCTCCTCTACCGAAGTCATTTCATCGAGAGCTTCCCGTAGCGCCATGACGTAGTGTACAAGGGTAGCTTCAATGGAAGGCCTTCTTCCACTTCTGCTGTTTCTTGAATGTGCAGACGATGTTCCGCTGTTTTCACTTGACATTCTACGAAAATAAACCGAAAACAGCTTATTTTAGTGAAACAGTACCTTGGACACGGCCCCGTACTCAATGAGCACGGCCCGGAGTTCACCTTTCTGCAAAATTTTGAAACAAGGAATCTTGAAGTTTTAAGTTATTTTTCTAACTTGTGAAGCCTTTTTGAACAATAGCAACTTAAAACAATGTTATATAACTTATTTTTAACAAGATTCTTGGAACAAAACTCAATAATCCTTGCCATAAAGCTTGAAATCTCAAGCTTTAATGAAGGTTTTTGGAGAAAGATGAAGAAGAAGAAGAAGAAGAAGGAAATGGATAAAAGAGGAAAGGACAAGATGGTTGTTGGAACCTTCTTTTAGAACATACCTAGGATGGTAGGAGAGAAGATCCCTTCAAATCTCTGTCCCTGGATGGTCCAAATGTGCATGATTCTTGGCCGCATTTATAGAAAATGACAGCATGCTGGACACGGCCCCGTGTCGGCTGGACACGCCCCCGTGTGCAGGCAGGATCCTGACACAGTTTGTCCGTATTCTGACATAAGGTCAGAAAGGAATCTTTTGGTGGACACGGGGGCGTGTTGGCTGGGTACGGCCCCGTGTCGAAAGGCTGATTATGAAGTTTGTCTATTTTCAAGGAACTAATCTGGATCGGGCGGTTCCTTACTGGATGGAACAACCCCAAAGTGCCTAAGATACCTTAACTGATCAGATTAAGACGAGAACGCAAGAGGTTGTCGGTGAGGGTGATTCCTATGTTAAATGTAGGTGGACAAGTCCAACCCTTTCCCGTGCTCTTGTTAAAGAAGGTGTATGCCGAATCGCTCAGGTTTATGTATGCATCGAAAGAAGTTGATGGGGAGTCCTTCACGACACAATCGGCACAGGGACGACTATCGTCCAAGTCTTCGCTAGAGTTGAAGGTATTATCGGGAGCAGCGAGGTTGTTTGAATGCGACCCCAACACTTCTTCTTGGTAATTATCGGGAGCAGCGAGGTTGTTTGAATGCGACCCCAACACTTCTTCTTGGTAATCGTCTTGAGATGAATTAAGGAAATCCATCTTAAGTTCTCTAAACCAATTAAGAACTAGATCTTCTAGTTGAAATAGTTCATCAAGAAGCATTTCTCCTAGAATATCTGGTTGGGCGCCTTCGAGGGAGAGATAAGGATTATTTTTACTTTCGCCTCTCTTAAGGATACAGGCAAACGATGGGTCTATATAGTGGGGCTTATAATTTAGAAAATAACATTCTAATTCTTTATGACCGCCTCCACATAATTGACACCACGTACCATAAGAGTGCCGAAAGTAAAAAGATCATTATCACTCATTTCTGTGTCAGAAATTACCAACCGTCGGGATCTTACGGTTCTGTTTTCAGTAACTGAATCTTGGGCACGGGGGCGTGTTGAGTGGGCATGGCCCCGTGTTCAGCTTACTGTCTGACTTAAAACAAGATTGCCAGTTCCAATGATTGGGCACGGGGGCGTGTTCAGCGGGCACGGCCCGTGCTGAGTTCTGCAGAAGCTGAAAAATTAAGAAAATCCTAAAAATAATAAAAAGAAAATAGAAAAAATGATTAGGCCGTTGATTACTAACTTTCTTAAAATCCTTGTGTCCCCGTCAGCGGCGCCAAAAACTTGATGTGTGCAAGGTGTTATATATATTAGGTATATATTTTAAGCCCTTTTTACACTTTTTAGCCAAGTTTTTAATTTATAAAACACGATATTTACTAACACTAACACACATATGGGCAAGTGCACCTATCGTGGACGTAGTATAATGTTGGTAAGATACCGAGGTCGTCCAAGGACACAAGAGCTTTTAGTACCAGTTTATCCTCAACGTCTAATCAAATCAAAATGTTAGAAAAAGATTTTTAAACTAAGAAAATAAAACTAACTAAAATGCTGAAAAATAAAATAAAAGTAAAAACAGATAGATAAGATGAATCACTTGGATCCGACTCGTGTGTAGTGTAACCTTTGATTATTTTCGCACTTTTGCACTTGTTTAAGAGATTATCTTAGTTATTGTAGTAGGCCCCTCTTTTGAAGGCGACGTTACCCTCAACCCAGTAGTTTGAGTCAGCAAGGATACAATCCTAAAGGGTCGGATTATTGAAAGATAATTAATTAAGTTATTAATGCATAATGTGGTAGGCCCCTCTTTTGAAGGCGACGTTAACCTCGGCTAAGTAGTCTGAGTCAGCAGGGATACAGTCCTAAGTAGCCAGGTTAAAGTTTTAATAGTAGTTTAACTTATGAGGGGATCAAAGAGTTTGGACCCCCGCCATCCAATACCTTTGGGTATTGAAGGAGGTCCTACTAAATTTGACCCAGGTCCTTTGCAGGATCTATACACTGAACAATGGATAGACTCTTACCAAACCGTTCCCTTAACCCCCGACCAGGTAGCCAACATACCTCCATATAGACCGTGGAGATATGAATGGTGAAAATCTTTTATTTTATATAGACAGTAAAATAATGCCAAGACACCACGGACAAACGATAAGGAAGAATCACCTTCAACATAAGAAACTAGTAATTAAAGTCATTAATACAAAATCAATTAAAAAGTGCAAAAGATTAAAAATAAAAGTATTACACTAAACACTTGTCTTCACCAAGTGATGTAAGAGACTTAGGCAAACATGGCCTTTGATTGTCAAGAACTCTTACGATCAATCTTGGATCCCGAGACGACTCACACACTCTATGATGGACAATGGATGATGGTGGTGGAAGATGGTGTTGTGATGGTGGTGGGTGGTGGGTGAAGTGTGAGAGAGGTGGTGTGCCAAGGGATGAGTTGCAAGAGCTCCAAACACTCCTATTTATAGGCTGAACAGAAGCTCGGGCATGGCCCCGTGTCCATCTGACTCTCTCTCTTCATTAATTGTAATTCGCAATTACAATAAATGCGCCTGCAGGAAGTTGACCAGCCCCCGTGTCCGCTGGGCACGGCCCCGTGGTGGGCAGTAGAAGCTTCTATGGGTTTGTCTTTTCTGCTGGCACTTGGGCACGGCCTCGTGCTCACTGAGCACGGGGCGTGTTCAGTCTTTTGTCTTCTTTGTTTTGCTTGAGAAGATGCTGTCGGGGGGTCGGGCATATCACTTTTGTTCCTTTTCTTGTATTTATGTTAGATTTTGCTGTCTTTTTGCTTCTTTTGTTATTTTGAGCTCATTTAATCCTGAAAATACAAAAGGAAGACAAAAGCACACTTTTTCCAACATTAGTACTAAAAAAGGGTTAGTTTTAAGCCACAATTGATGTAATTTATATGTTGCATTTTGTGCACATCACCTATACTGGGCAATATGCTCATCAGGATCCGTAGTTCCGTCATAGAGTTTCATGTTGGGGGTTTGAAATCTTTTTGGGATTTCAGCATCACAAATAGGATATGCAAACCGTGATATCTTATGGCTATCCTGGGACACTTTAGGAATTGGCTGAACCACCCCAGGTACACTGGATACATGTCCTTCAGTTTTTGAAGCTCCCTGGAAAATGCTGACGTCATACCTGCATCCTGCAAAGATCCAACACCATTAGTAGCAAGAGTATTATTATTATTAGATACATTACCAGCTTGGGGATTCTGGTTGTATCCTGAAGCATATCCTGAGCTTCTCACAGTTGATACTCTTACTAAATAGGGTATCTCAGGAGTATGATTCTGGGAATGGCTAGGCACAATATTCCCCTGGTTATCCTCAGTATAAACTGCAGAACTGAAGTTCAAAGCCCTGGGTTGCAAGGGATGACAGTATCTTTAGCAGGCCTACTCGGGCCAGATTTCAAGAGTTGTATCTCTCTCATCAGCATCTGATTAGTTTCCTGCTGCTGCCTCATCTGTTCCTGTACACTACCAAACAAATTTAGAATTTCTTCGTTAGAAGCCAAAATAGCACCGGAACCCTGGATATTGCGAGCGGGGATAACATCCCGAGCCACATGACTTTCAGTTCCCTGTGAAGAGGCTTGCATTCTCGGAGGAGGTGGTGGAAGCACCGAACCAATTGTTGCAGAGGTTGTAGCAGACACGGTGGAAGAGCTCATGTTTGATCTCGAGGCCATTGAAAAGAGTGTAGCAAAAAGTTTTGAAAATAGAAAACCAAGTAACGATTTTGCAAAAGCTTTTAGTAGAAATAGCACCACTTGCCCCACGGTGGGCGCCAAATTGTTTTGGTAAAAAATTAACGAAGCGATTAAGTGATCAAATTAGTTAAGTGAGGTAGTGTGCTAGAAATATGTGTTGAAAATATGTTAATCAAGTTATTTGCAAAAACAGTTTCAGGATATAGAGTTGTATCTACGATCAAACAATGAGCGAAAATATAAAAGGTGACACCGGATGTACGATGAAAGCCCTTGTTCAATCTAGATCGCCGGCACAAAACCTCGGGAGCTGACAATCGCAGCTGCCTTGTTCTTCTATTACTTCAAATATCAGGATACAGTGCAGGATATGATGCGGATCAACTAGGTGTTACAATGTAATTTGAGTACAAGTGTTTGTGTGTAGTGATTGCTTATAACTAGAGAGTAAAGTGTGCGAAAGAGAGTGAGTGACTTAATCTGATCCGATCAATCTATTTATAGTTAAACAAAAATAACTAACTATCCCAACTTCGGTGCATCAAGGATCCAACATCTTCCAGGATCAAGGATCCTTAAGGAGTGTACAACCCATAAGTTCAGAGATTCATGTGGGAGACTTCATACCTATGCAAACCATTGCTTCATCTGGTCCCTTAATCATGCCAGAATCACATCAATATGGATTCACATCAGGAATCCCAACCTTGAATCCATCAGGAGGTAACACTTTGAATACTTCTTATAATACTAACCATGGCTTTGTGCAGGATACAGGTATCAACCAAGCTATGGCCAGAGAGTTAAAAAAGCTCAAGGATATGATATCCAGCGTTCCAGGAGTGGTTAAACCCGTTCCTGAAATTCCAGATGGAAGTCATAAAGTGTCTCGCTTTGCACCTCCCATATGCAATGCTGAGATACCAAGGCGTTTTCAGACCCCCAACATGAAGTTATATGATGGAACCACTGATCCAGAAGAGCATGTGGCTCAATACATGGAAAGAATGGAAATCAACCCCATTCCTGAAAGCTTGAAGGAAGCCTGCTTGTGCAAGGGCTATGGATCCACACTTACTGGATCAGCGTCAAAATGGCTGCTAAGTCTTCCTCCTTACTCTATTACTTCATTTGCTAATCTAGTTAATTTGTTTAATAGCCAATTCTCATGTAGTAGGAGATTTGAACGATTAACTAGTGACTTATATAGGATCACCCAAGGTCATAATGAATCATTAACGGATTACATAACTAAATTTAGTAGAGAATCCTTAGAAATTCTTAACTTAGATATTGCTACTGCTATTGAAGCTTTTAAACTGGGTTTACTTAAGGATTCTCAGTTCTATGATGATCTCATTATGACACCTTGCAGGAACCTAGATGAGGTAAGGAACAGGTCCCTTAGGTTCATCCGTTTAGAGGATGACAAAAGGATCCAGGAGAGGTTGTCAAGATCCTCAAAGCAAGACAAACAAGGATCCTATTTCAAGAATAACCGATCCAATCAATACTCCAAGCATGACAACCAGAATGTGCATGCTGTGGAACAAGAGGAATGTTAGGGCTGGATTTTTATGACCTATGATCCTTACATGTGATCCTAACATGTGATCCTAACAAGTGATCCTTGTTTCTTTGGCAGATAGTGATCCTCAGAGGAGCTCCAGGGTCAGGATCACGGATCATTCCAAGGATCCTCATACTAACGACTGTTCTCTTTGGAGTTAATATTATCTTGCAGGAATTACGAGTTGAATCCGGTCTTAGCAACGTAAACAAGGAATCTATCACGCTAATCTCGCACATGCATAATCAAAGATGGACGTTATGACAAATATGGGAACTCAGCACAATTCAAGGGCAATTATTTAGGCTAAATTTACTTCTATTTCTAAAGGGGTAACGAGCTAGTAGTTAGGTGATTTGCCTAAAATAGAACCGCACACACTTGTATAAAGGGCACTCTTGAACATTCGGAAGACACAACACACATTTCTCACACGCTTTAGCATACGATACTATAGTGATCCTTGTACCTAGCTCGTTACCATCCGAAGTTGTAACCATTATTTGTTATATTGAAGTTTGGTGATCGGTAGTTTCCATCACCCGAGGTTTTTTATGCCGGAGATCATTCATTGATCAAGGGCTTTTTACTCGTATAAATCCTTGTGTCACTTGTGCATTTTACATTTGAGTGATCCTTCACTTTGTTCATCATACCAAGCATCATTCCCCGTTTACATAAAGTTTGGTTGCATTATCTTTAAGTGATTTTTGACCAAAACAGTTTGGCGCCCACCGTGGGGCAATTGGTGCTTCATTCATAAGAAAGTTTTTCTGTTGGTGATCATTCCGGAAGTGTTGCATGGCTTCATCGTTGAAGAATACTTCCACAGCGATGTATGCAGTCAATTCGTCTAATGGCATTCCACCTTTGCCTCCACCACCAGCTGGATCTCAGAAAAATGCTGAGAAGAGACCAACTCCTATCTTCTCTAAACCTTCATCTTCTGCTCTAACTTCTTCTGCTCCCAGTACTAGTGATATATTTACTTTGATTTTGCAGATGAGGGATCGTATGCAGCAGCAGGATGAAACTAATGACAGGATCCTCAAGGAAATCGGAGATCTCAAAAGGCAAAAGAAAACGGCAGAGGATCATTCCCCACTAATGCCCAAATCTTTGAATTTTGATACTCCGATGGTTACTTCACAGCCATCAGAGGCCCCAGACGTTCAACATATGGGTGGATTAAGAGGAGTGCATTTCGGCCCAGCAGTAGTGACTCAGGCATCAGGATCATATTTCCAACCGGCAGGATCCTATACTCAGCATATGGGATCCTTCATGAACTCAGGATCCTCCTTCGTTCCGGGATTATCCCAGGTTCAAGGATCCTCCTTCGTTCCAGGATTATCCCAGGTTCAAGGATCCTCCTTCGTTCCAGGATTATCCCAGGTTCAAGGATCCTCCTTAGTTCCAGGATCATCCCATATTCAGGGATCCCTTCAGATACCAGGATCCTTGAAGAATTTGCAAACAGGAAGTCCAGATGTCTATCAAGGAGATTTTATTCCGATGCAGTCCATTGCTTCCACTGGTCCATCCATCATCCTAGAATCCCAGCAATATGGATTCACATCCAATGTTCCTAACTTGAACTCGATGGGAGGTAATACTTTTAATAATTCTCTTACCACTAACCATGGATTCATGCAGGATACAGGTATAAATCATGCTATGGCCAGAGAACTACAAAAACAGAAGGATATGATATCAAGTGTTCCAGGGATAGTCAAACCTATCCCGGAGATTGCAGATGGAAGCCATAAGGTATCTCGTTTTGCACCACCAATTTGTGATGTTGAGATACCCAAAAGATTCCATATCCCTACTATGAAGCTGTATGATGGTACAACGGATCCTGAGGAACACATAGCACAATACAGGGAGAGGATGGAGATCAATCCTATTCCAGAAAGGTTAAAGGAAGCATGCATGTGCAAGGGATTTGGATCCACTCTTACTGGATCAGCTCTTAAATGGCTGCTAAGTCTTCCCCCTTACTCTATTACTTCGTTTGCTAATTTAGTTTACCTATTCAATAATCAATTTTCTTGTAGCAGAAAATTTGAACGATTGACTAGTGATTTATATAGGATAACTCAGGGTCATAATGAATCATTAAGGGATTATATAACCAAATTTAGTAAAGAATCCTTGGACATTCCTAACTTGGATGTGGCCACAGCTGTTGAGGCCTTCAAAATGGGATTGCTTAAGGATTCATTGTTCTACGATGATCTTGTTATGACACCATGCAGGAACCTAGACGAAGTAAGAACTCGGGCACTCAGGTTCATCCGGCTAGAGGATGACAAGAGGATCCAGGAGAGACAAGTAGGATCCACAAAACAAGAAAAGCAAGGATCCTCTTTCAAAAGCAACAAATTCAAATCCTATAACAGAACTGACAGTCAGAATGTGCATGCAGTAGACCAAGAAGAGGATGATGAAGATTATCCTCCAATTTCTGAATACTGTTTTTCCGTTGATAATCATGAACTAATCCTTGCAATGCAGAATCTAGGAGAAAAGGCCAGATGGCCCAGAAAAAATGACATAACAGCCGCAACTAAAGATAAATCAAAGTGGTGTGCATACCATGAAGATTTTGGGCATTTGACAGAGGAATGCATCGCATTACGAAAGGAAATTGGATATCTGCTGAGCAAGGGGCATTTGAAAGAATTGCTGGGAAGAAAAAAGCAAAGGACTCAGGATCCTGAAAGGATCCCTGAGAAAGCTCCAGCTCCTCCAGTAGATGCACAAGTGATCAACTTTATATCTGGAGGATCAGACATCTGTGGTACATCCTTCTCAGCAGCTAAAAGGCATGCAAAGGAAGCTAAAATGGATAACGGAGAAAGACCTATTCGAACATCGAGCATCTCGGAAGGAAAAATCATAACCTTTGATGAGGATGATAGAATTAACATCCAGGATCCTCATCATGATAGTTTAGTTATTACTCTTTTTATTTCTAACCATTTTGTCCGCAGGATCCTTATTGACGGAGGAAGCTCAGTAAATATTATCCAGCTTGATGTTCTGAAGAAAATGGGTATCCCGGAATCAGATATCACACCAAGATCCTCCGTGCTTGTAGGATTTAGTGGCGAAACTAAGAAAACCTTGGGGGACATCAAACTCCCAATTTACGTGGAAGGATTACATAATTATCAGAAATTTTGTGTTATTGATTGTTTGTCTTGTTGTAATGTTATCCTTGGCAGGCCCTGGATACACGATATGAAGGCAGTCCCATCCACCTACCATCAATGTGTGAAGCTCCCTAGCCCTTGGGGAATAATCAAGATCGATTGTGATCAGCAGGAGGCTAAGGATTGTTACACCTCATCAATGAAGCCAACCTCGAAATCAAGGGAGCAATAGCAATTAAAGTATCCTCCAAGGGGTGTCTTGGAGGCAAGAGAGTAGGATGTGGACGAAATCCTCTTGGATCCTGATGATCCTGAATCTAAAATCTACGTCGGATCAGGGATCCTTGATAAAATGAAAGAGAACATAGTATCCTTCCTCAAAAGAAGAAAATCTACCTTTGCATGGAAACATGAGGATATGACAGGTATATCTAAGGATATTATCACTCATAAACTTGGCATTGACAGGTCAGTCGAATCAATCCATCAAAAAAGGAGGAAGTTTGCACCAGAAAGAAATGCCATTATCCAGGAAGAGGTAGAAAGATTACTACGAGCAGGTATGATTAGAGAAGTGAAGTATCCAAAATGGTTAGCCAATGTGGTTGTTGTTCAAAAGACAAATGGAAAGTGGAGGGTATGTGTCGATTTCACTGATTTGAATAAGGCATGTCCCAAGGATCCTTTCCCATTACCCCACATTGACTCCATGGTGGATGCAACGGCGGGTCATGAACTGTTAACCTTTATGGATGCATCATCTGGATTCCAACAAAT
The DNA here is from genome assembly GCF_002127325.2 of Helianthus annuus. NCBI lineage: Eukaryota > Viridiplantae > Streptophyta > Magnoliopsida > Asterales > Asteraceae > Helianthus > Helianthus annuus. The sequence goes on from NC_035439.2 coordinate 12,161,409, forward strand.
CCAGATGGAACCATCTGACCAAGAGGATACGGCCTTTATGACCCCAACCGGTTTATATTGTTATATTGCTATGCCTTTTGGATTAAGAAATGCAGGTGCAACATATCAAAGGCTAGTGAATATGAAGTTCAAAGATCAAATTGGACAAACTATGGAAGTGTACATAGACGATATGGTGGTGAAATCCAAAAAAGTTGAGGATCACCTAAGGGACTTGGAGGAAGCATTTGATATTCTTGATAATTATAACATGAAGCTTAATCCTTCAAAATGTCACTTTGGTGTTAAAGCAGGTAAATTATTAGGATATATGGTAACCCAGAGGGGCATTGAAGCAAGCCCGGAACAAATCAAAGCATTGGTGAATATCAAATCCCCTGCCAACGCTAAGGATGTGCAAAGACTAACAGGCAGGATAGCAGCTTTAAACAGATTTATATCCAAATCCTCAGAAAAGTGTAAAGAATTCTATGATATCCTAAGAAAGAACAAGAAATTCGAATGGACTGAAAAGCATGAGAATGCTTTACAAGCCCTACAAGAATACATGTCCTCAGCATCAGCATTGATGAAACCAGAAAAAGGAGATGTGTTATCCTTATACCTTGCGGTATCCTCAAAAGCAGTAAGTGCAGTCCTTGTTAAGGATCATGAAGGTACACAATATCCCGTCTATTATGTAAGTACGAGTTTACTTGATGCTGAATCCAGGTATTCACACCTTGAAAAACTTATTCTTGCACTGATTATGGCATCTACTAAACTAAGACATTATTTTGAAACCCATGTTATTGTTGTTAGAACTAATTTTCCAATTAAGAATGTCCTCAGGAAACCAGAGATGTCCGGCAGAATGGCTAAGTGGGCAGTAAAGCTTAGTGCCCATGATATAAGATATGAGCCTAGAACAGCTATCAAATCCCAAGCATTAGCAGACTTTGTGGCTGATTTCAGTAGTGATTTACAAAAGGAAGCCGAATTGGAAGTCCAGCAGCTGGATGAAACCAAGGATCCTTGGATACTACATACTGACGGATCCTCAAATGTTAAAGGCACGGGGCTTGGTAGACTACTTAAATCGCCAAAGGGGGACATAATACCCCATTCCATAGCTTGTGAGTTCCAAGCCACTAATAATGAGGCTGAATATGAAGCCTTAATCGCTGGCTTACAAATTGCTAAGCATATGGGGATCAGGTATCTTGAGGTATACGTGGATTCATTGTTAATCACTAATCACTTTAATGGATCCTATGCTGTTAAAGGTGAAAAACTAACCAAATATTTAGAGATAGTCAAAGAATTGGCACTCTCCTTTGTTTCCTTCAGTTTGACACAGGTACCAAGGGAGGAAAATACAGAAGCTGATGCATTGGCCAATCTAGGATCATCTTTGAAGATCACAGAGGATATAAGTATCCCCGTCATCCATATCCTGGCTCCTACTATTAAAAATCAGGTGGCCATGGAAATAGAAGAGGATACTGCAATGATCCCTAGTGAGGATACTCAATCTTATTCAGGATCATGGATCTCACCAATCATGAGATACTTACAACACGGGGAGATTCCTATGGGAGAAAATCCTAGGGCTTTCAGGATTAAGGTATCTCAATTCACAATCTTAAATAATGTGCTATATAAGCTGTTTTGGTCAAAAATTGCTTAAAGATAATGCAACCAAACTTTATGTAAACGGGGAATGATGCTTGGTATGATGAACAAAGTGAAGGATCACTCAAATGTAAAATGCACAAGTGACACAAGGATTTGTACGAGGAAAAAGCCCTTGATCAATGAATGATCTCCGGCATAAAAAACCTCGGGTGATGGAAACTACCGATCACCAAACTTCAATATAACAAATAATGGTTACAACTTTGGATGGTAACGAGCTAGGTACAAGGATCACTATAGTATCGTATGCTAAGGTGTGTGAGAAATGTGTTGTGTCTTCCGCATGTTCAAGAGTGCCTTTCATACAAGTGTGTGTGGTTCTATTTTAGGTAAATCACCTAACTACTAGCTCGTTACCCCTTTAGAAATAGAAGTAAATTTAGCCTAAATAATCGCCCTTGAATTGTGCTGAGTTTCCATATTCTTCATAACGTCCATCTTTGATTATGCATGTGCAAAATTAGCGTGATAGATTCCTTGTTTACGTTGCTAAGACCAAGTCCAACTAGTGATTCCTGCAAAACAACATTTAATCCAAAGAGAACAATCGTTAGTGTGAGGATCCTTAGGATGGTCCGTGATCCTGATCCTGGAGCTCCTCTGAGGATCACTATCTGCCAAAGAAGTAAGGATCACTTGTTAGGATCACATGTAAGGATCATAGGTCATAAAAATCCAGCCCTAACAATTGCCCCCAAAATATAAGGAGTATTTATGTAATATAAACGAGTTATATTTTGCTGAATCTTATCTCTAACTAACTCAACGGACATATAGCCGTTAAGAATGAACTATCCGTTGCGATCTGACGTCATGGAGATGACAGCCCTGCACAAATCATCATTATAAATAGAAATAGGGATAGGATCGAATGCATTTAAATTCAAAGCGACTCCCTTTATAACCGTATTCGGAAGATCAACCAGGTATTCTCTTTCTCATCTTCTTCTCTTTTGCTCTGTTTTTCTTCTTCTTTCCATTCTTCTATAAAGATGTTGCTCCGGAACTCCCCGCATAAGGATCCTAAGAAGAACAGCCCCTTGAAGGGTCAAGGGATCATCAAAGATTCTCCCACCGAGAGGTGCTGTTTTACCGATCCTCAGATCGACAGAATCCGTCAATGCTTTCCGGCGAACACTCTCTTCAAGTCTTTTACCCCCACTACTTTGAGTGATTTTATTTCTGATACTTGGGTAGCTTTCCCGGTTACTCCATTCTTGATAGGATATTCGTATCCTTTCCCTCAGTTCACTCAATCCTTTTTCTCTCTTACCGGTATCTGCTATATCCAGGCTATGCCCATGATCTGGAGGGTGTTATACACCCTTGAGAGGATCATTGAACAAGAGGGGATAGACCTTGGTATGGCGGAGCTGGCTGAGATGTATGATCTTACCACTTTCGGATCCCATCGCTATTTGTTTAAGCGAAAAGCTGGGGAGGATCACCCTGTCTTCAAAGTTACCAAGAACGACACGAACTGGAAGCGACGGTTCTTTTTTGTTAGAAGAGATACCATCCCTGATGGGAAGGATTTGCCTAAGGAGTGGGCTACTCATGGTAGGATAGAGGATCCTGGAAGGATCACCGTAGGACCTATCTTTTAGCATAAGGATTACTGATGTTCTGTTATTTTTTTTTTGTGCAGCTATCTCCATCTCTCATCTGAAGTTGACACCTGCTGCAAAAGAGAGACTTTTGGCCTTTAAGAGGCTTGATCCGGAGACAAGAACTTTCCAGGTTGCTACCCAGGATTCTCAAGAAGTATCCTCTGCCTCTGTCACAATGTCAAGTAAGTATCCTCATTTAAAAAGTAATTCTATGTAGGATTTTCAAGTTTAATTAGAATACTTATCTTATTTTGGTTGTGTAGGTGCTGGAAAATCCTCTAAGTCTGCTTCAAAGTTCGGTATTGATGATCTTGCTAATGTCAAGTCTGTAAGGAAGAAGACTCCTGCTGCTAGCCCAACTGCTTCAGCCCCTAAAGCACCTATTAGGGGTAAAGGAAAGAAGAGAAAGGCCCCTGAGGATCTACAAGGTCTGCCCCTGCTCCGCCAACAGTTTCTGGACTACTTCAACGAGGTAAGGATCACTGCCCATGTTTGTTATCCTGACAGTTTTGAGGATCATTTGTTTCTGATGTTATGCCTTGTTTTTCTTGCAGAAATTTGCTGAGATAGAGACTTATGTTGGCCACGTCGAGGATCAAGACCGCCAAATTGCTGACCTCCAACAGATGGGTGTGCTAAAGGATCTTAAGATAGCCGATCTTGAGAAGGAGCTCCACGCCACCAAGGATAAAGCTGCCAGGATGCTGATCAATTTTGATTATGAGAAGCATGAGATCACCCAGGATGCCAAGGTCTCTGCTGCGATAACCATGTACAAGATCCAGCTGCAGATGGTTGCGGAGGCTCAGGATCCTGCCTTCGACAAGAGCACATGGGACGTTGAGGGCTGGAAGGCGAGGCTGGCAGAGTTGGAGGATGATGAAGAGGCTGAGGAGGTCCCGATGCTTGAGGGTGGTGATGTTGGCAAGGATCAGGGTGGAGAGGCAAGTGGAGCTGGTGGTGATGGTGCAGCGAAGGCTTGAGCTGCAGGATTGGGCGATGAAGGAAACTTCTAGACATAGCCGGAGCCCAATTTTTTTGTGTTTGTTGATGTTTTTTAAACAATTATGGTCTGTAACTTCGAACAATAGGTTTAGGGTTGAGGATCCAGGATCCTTCAGACAATAGGTAGGATTACACATGGTGGAGGGATCCTCTGTTTGGGGGATGAAGCCATTGTGATCCTGCCGCCTTTTAATTTCCTGCATGCTATGACCTCACAAACAATGAACACCCTTTGCCAACCCATGTGGACGGGCCACGTTTTGCTGGTAGAAACGTGGGTTGGCAATTTTGACAACTTATGAAGGGTTTTAAACCTTTGTTAATAAAATAACTCTAATCTTTTTGGCTTATCTTGTGTTGTTATCCTTTTAATTTCCAATTGTTTTGATATATATTTGCCTGAGTGAGAAAGGTTAAGCAAATTATGTTAAAGAAAATTTAGGATATGATCCTGGATCAAATATCCTATAATCGAAAATTTTCAAAGTAGTTTATTTTAAGGATCATAGGTTCAGTTGTCAAAGTCTAAGGGTTATTTAAACAATTAATGAATGAAATCGAAAATAGTTGAGGATCATACCTGAGGATCCAAATTAGGATCCTAACCTTTAATCAGGATAACCGTAAGTGAAACTTTAATGGATAATAAGGATTAAGGATCCTTAATTGTTTAACTTTGAAAATCTGAAGAGTAGAACATAACTTGGGACTAAGCCAATATAAAAGATAAGTTAGTAACCGGGGACAAGCCCAAAGGATAACTGGGGACAAGCCCAAAGGATCACTGGGGACAAGCCCGAAGGATAACTGGGGACAAGCCCAAGGATCGTATGTAAACTGGAGTATGGCCCTCACTGGCGACTATCCAAACTTAGTGACATGAAAATGCCAAAACCTTAGCTAACGTGAAAACGTTAGAAACCTTAGGAACGGATGTATGGTACGTCTACCATTATACGTAGGATCCTGGGTATAGCCAGTACGATGAGGTTATCAGCCCCTAAAGCGAGTACTAGTCCCAAAGACGTGAACTATACCAGGATCATCGTGCGCTACAGGCGAAAACTGGGGACAAGCCCAAGGATAACTGTGGACAAGCCCAAGGATCTGAGTTGCTTCTGAAGATTGTTGACATTATGCTAAGGATACCTGGACTTAACAGAACTCAACATCTCGTGAGAGAAGGATGAAGGATACATGATCCTTATCCTTAAATAAGAAGATATGTAAATAAGAGTTCGAGCTTAGGACATTACCAGAGTAAGGATCATTGATGCTTCAGGGATACTTCCAATGTAAGGATCACTCATGCCAGAAGGATCCTGCTTCACATGAAATATTTCTTTAAGTGAACAGCATTCCAGGCTCTTGGTAACAAATTTCCTTCCATGGTTAGCAATCTATATGCCCCCTTTCCTGCTTCGGCTTCAATCAAGTAAGGACCTTCCCACTTTGGTGCCAATTTCCCATCAGCAGGATTGATGGTATTTTGGAATGCTTTTCTCAATACCATATCCCCAACTTGGAATTTCCTTATCCTGACATTTTTGTTGTAAGCACCAGCCATTCTTTGTTGGTAGCTAGCCATCCTTATCCTAGCCAGATCCCTGATTTCTTCAATAGTATCCAAGTCTTGAGCCAGGTTTGCATCATTCTTTTCAGGATCACGGGTACTTGTTCTAGCAGTTGGAACCACCATTTCTATTGGGATCACTGATTCTGCCCCAAACACCAAAGAGAAGGGTGTTTGACCAGTAGCATTCTTGGGGGTTGTCCTATCAGCCCAGAGTACATAAGGCAATTCCTCTGCCCATTTCCCCTTCTTGGATCCAAGTTTCTTCTTCAGATTGTTGATAATGATCTTGTTGGATGATTCTGCTTGGCCATTGGCTTGTGGGTGGACTGGTGTTGATGTTATCATCTTAATCCCCCAACTGTCACAAAAGTTAGTAGTCCTGCTCCAATAAATTGGGAACCATTATCACATACAATTTCAGAAGGAATGCCAAATCTAGTTATAATGTTTCTCTTAATAAAGGATATAACTTCCTTTTCTCTGACTTGGGCAAAAGCTTCAGCCTCTATCCACTTGGAGAAGTAGTCAGTCATGGCAAGCATGAATACTTTTCCACCAGGTGCCTTAGAGAGCTTGCCAACTATATCCATCCCCCATCTCATAAATGGCCAAGAGGATGGAATAGGATGTAGAAATTCAGCCGGTTGATGAAGGATATTGCTGTGTCTTTGACAAGGATCACACTTCTTAGCATACTCCACAGCATCCCTTTTCATAGTTGGCCAGTAGTATCCAGTCCTTAAGATCCTTGAGAACAATGCCCTGCCCCCAGTGTGGTTTCCACAATCTCCTTCATGGAAGTCTTTTAACACTTCTTGAACTTCAGGATCCTCGATACATCTTAGATATGGTCCTGCAAGAGATCGCTTATATAGCACATTATTTAAGATTGTGAATTGAGATACCATAATCCTGAAAGCCCTAGGATTTTCTCCCATAGGAATTTCCCCGTGTTGTAAGTATCTTATGATTGGTGAGATCCATGATCCTGAATAAGATTGAGTATCCTCACTAGGGATCATTGCAGTATCCTCTTCTATTTCCATGGCCACCTGATTTTCAATAGCAGGAGCCAGGATATGGATGATGGGGATACTTATATCCTATGGGATCTTCAAAGATGATCCTAGGTTGGCCAATGCATCAGCTTCTGTATTTTCCTCCCTTGGTACCTGTGTTAAACTGAAAGAAACAAAGGAGAGTGCCAATTCTTTGACTATCTCTAAATATTTGGTTAGTTTTTCACCTTTAACAGCATAGGATCCATTAAAGTGATTAGTGATTAACAATGAATCCACGTATACCTCAAGATACCTGGTCCCCATATGCTTAGCAATTTGTAAACCAGCGATTAAGGCTTCATATTCAGCCTCATTATTAGTGGCTTGGAATTCACAAGCTATGGAATGGGGTATTATGTCCCCCTGTGGCGATTTTAGTAGTATACCAAGTCCCGTGCCTTTAACATTTGAGGATCCGTCAGTATGTAGTATCCAAGGATCCTTAGTTTCATCCAGCTGCTGGACTTCCAATTCGGCTTCCTTTTGTAAATCACTACTGAAATCAGCCACAAAGTCTGCTAATGCTTGAGATTTGATGGCTGTTCTGGGCTCATATCTTATATCATGGGCGCTAAGCTTTACTGCCCACTTAGCCATTCTTCCGGACATCTCTGGTTTCCTGAGGACATTCTTAATTGGGAAATTAGTTCTAACAACAATAACATGGGTTTCAAAATAATGTCTTAGTTTAGTAGATGCCATAATCAGTGCAAGAATAAGTTTTTCAAGGTGTGAATACCTAGATTCAGCATCAAGTAAACTCTTACTCACATAATAGACAGGATATTGTGTACCTTCATGATCCTTAACAAGGACTGCACTTACTGCTTTTGAGGATACCGCAAGGTATAAGGATAACACATCTCCTTTTTCTGGTTTCATCAATGCTGGGGCTGAGGACATGTATTCTTTTAGGGCTTGTAAAGCATTCTCATGCTTTTCAGTCCATTCGAATTTCTTGTTCTTTCTTAGGATATCATAGAATTCCTTACACTTTTCTGAGGATTTGGATATGAATCTGTTTAGAGCTGCTATCCTGCCTGTTAGCCTTTGCACATCCTTAGCGTTGGCAGGGGATTTGATATTCACCAATGCTTTGATTTGTTCTGGGCTTGCTTCAATGCCCCTCTGGGTTACCATATATCCTAAAAATTTACCTGCTTTAACACCAAAGTGACATTTTGAAGGATTAAGCTTCATGTTATAATTATCAAGGATATCAAATGCTTCCTCCATGTCCCTTAGGTGATCCTCAGCTTTTTTGGATTTCACCACCATATCGTCTATGTACACTTCCATGTTTTGTCCAATTTGATCTTTGAACATCATATTCACCAGCCTTTGATATGTTGCACCTGCATTTCTTAATCCAAAAGGCATAGCAATATAACAATATAAACCGGTTGGGGTCATAAAAGCTGTATCCTCTTGGTCAGATGGTTCCATCTGAATTTGTTGGAATCCAGATGATGCATCCATAAAGGTTAACAGTTCATGACTCGCTGTTGCATCCACCATGGAGTCAATGTGGGGTAATGGGAAAGGATCCTTGGGACATGCCTTATTCAAATCAGTGAAATCGACACATACCCTCCACTTTCCATTTTTCTTTTGAACAACAACCACATTGGCCAGCCATTTTGGATACTTCACTTCTCTGATCATACCTGCTCGTAGTAATCTTTCTACCTCTTCCTGGATAATGGCATTTCTTTCTGGTGCAAACTTCCTCCTTTTTTGATGGATCGGTTTAACTGACCTGTCAATGCCACGTTTATGAGTGATAATATCCTTAGATATACCTGTCATATCCTCATGTTTCCATGCAAAGGTAGATGTTCTTCTTTTGAGGAAGGATACTATGTCTTCTTTCATTTTATCAATGATCCCTGATCCGATGTAGATCTTGGATTCAGGATCATCAGGATCCAAGAGGATTTCATCCACATCCTGCTCTCTTGCCTCCAAGACACCCCTTGGAGGATACTTTAATTGCTATTGCTCCCTTGATTTCGAGGCTGGTTTCATTGATGAGGTGTAACAATCCTTAGCCTCCTGCTGATCACTATCGATCTTGATTATTCCCCATGGGCTAGGAAGCTTCACACACTGATGGTAGGTAGACGGGACTGCCTTCATATCGTGTATCCAGGGCCTGCCAAGGATAACATTACAACAAGACAAACAGTCAATAACACAAAATTTTTGATAATTATGTAATCCTTCCACATAAATTGGGAGTTTAATGTCCCCCAGGGTTTTATTAGTTTCGCCACTAAATCCTACAAGCACGGAGGATCTTGGTGTGATATCTGATTCAGGGATACCCATTTTCTTCAGAACATCAAGCTGGATAATGTTTACTGAGCTTCCTCCGTCAATAAGGATCCTGCGGACAAAATGGTTAGAAATAAAAAGAGTAATAACTAAACTATCATGATGAGGATCCTGGATGTTAATTCTATCATCCTCATCAAAGGTTATGATTTTTCCTTCCGAGACACTTGATGTTCGAATAGGTCTTTCTCCGTTATCCATTTTAGCTTCCTTTGCATGCCTTTTAGCTGCTGAGAAGGATGTACCACAGATGTCTGATCCTCCAGATATAAAGTTAATCACTTGTGCATCTACTGGAGGAGCTGGAGCTTTCTCAGGGATCCTTTCAGGATCCTGAATCCTTTGCTTTTTTCTTCCCAACAATTCTTTCAAATGCCCCTTGCTCAGCAGATATCCAATTTCCTTTCGTAATGCGATGCATTCCTCTGTCAAATGCCCAAAATCTTCATGATATGCACACCACTTTGATTTATCTTTAGTTGCGGTTGTTTTGTCATTTTTTCTGGGCCATCTGGCCTTTTCTCCTAGATTCTGCATTGCAAGGATTAGTTCATGATTATCAACGGAAAAACAGTATTCAGAAATTGGAGGATAATCTTCATCATCCTCTTCTTGGTCTACAGCATGCACATTCTGATTGTCAGTTCTGTTATAGGATTTGAATTTGTTGCTTTTGAAAGAGGATCCTTTCTTTTCTTGTTTTGAGGATCCTACTTGTTTCTCCTGGATCCTCTTGTCATCCTCTAGCCGGATGAACCTGAGTGCCCGAGTTCTTACTTCGTCTAGGTTCCTGCATGGTGTCATAACAAGATCATCATAGAACAATGAATCCTTAAGCAATCCCATCTTGAAGGCCTCAACAGCTGTGGCCACATCCAAGTTAGGAATGTCCAAGGATTCTTTACTAAATTTGGTTATATAATCCCTTAATGATTCATTATGACCCTGAGTTATCCTATATAAATCACTAGTCAATCGTTCAAATTTTCTGCTACAAGAAAATTGATTATTGAATAAGTTAACTAAATTAGCAAACGAAGTAATAGAGTAAGGGGGAAGACTTAGCAGCCATTTAAGAGCTGATCCAGTAAGAGTGGATCCAAATCCCTTGCACAGGCATGCTTCCTTTAACCTTTCTGGAATAGGATTGATCTCCATCCTCTCCCTGTATTGTGCTATGTGTTCCTCAGGATCCGTTGTACCATCATACAGCTTCATAGTAGGGATATGGAATCTTTTGGGTATCTCAGCATCACAAATTGGTGGTGCAAAACGAGATACCTTATGGCTTCCATCTGCAATCTCCGGGATAGGTTTGACTACCCCTGGAACACTTGATATCATATCCTTCAGTTTTTGTAGTTCTCGGGCCATAGCATGATTGATACCTGTATCCTGCATGAATCCATGGTTAGTGGTAAGAGAATTATTAAAAGTGTTACCTCCCATCGGGTTCAAGTTAGGAACATCGGATGTGAATCCATATTGCTGGGATTCTGGGATGATTGATGGACCAGTGGAAGCAATGGACTGCATCGGAATAAAATCTCCTTGATGGACATCTGGACTTCCTGTTTGCAAATTCTTCAAGGATCCTGGCATCTGAAGGGATCCCTGAATATGGGATGATCCTGGAACTAAGGAGGATCCTTGAACCTGGGATAATCCTGGAACGAAGGAGGATCCTTGAACCTGGGATAATCCTGGAACGAAGGAGGATCCTTGAACCTGAGATGATCCTGGAACGAAGGAGGATCCTCGAACCTGGGATAATCCTGGAACGAAGGAGGATCCTTGAACCTGGGATAATCCTGGAACGAAGGAGGATCCTGAGTTCATGAAGGATCCCATATGCTGAGTATAGGATCCTGCCGGTTGGAAATATGATCATGATGCCTGAGTCACTACTGCTGGGCCGAAATGCACTCCTCTTGATCCACACATGTGTTGAACGTCTGGGACCTCTGATGGCTGAGAAGTAATCATCGGAGTATCAAAATTCAAAGATTTGTGCATTAGTGGGGAATGATCCTCTGCCGTTTTCTTTTGCCTTTTGAGATCTCCGATTTCCTTGAGGATCCTGTCATTAGTTTCATCCTGCTGCTGCATACGATCCCTCATCTGCAAAATCAAAGTAAATATATCACTAGTACTGGGAATAGAAGAAGTTAGAGCAGAAGATGATGGTTTGGAGGAGATAGGAGTTGGTCTCTGTTTTGGTCAAAAATCACACTAAGGATAATGCAACCAAACTTTATGTAAACGGGGTATGATGCTTGGTTTATTGAAAAAGTAAAGGATCACTTCAGTATAAAATATGCAAAGACACAATGATTTATACGAGGAAAAAGCCCTTGATCAATGTATGATCTCCGGCATAAAAAACCTCGGGTGATGGCAACTACCGATCACCAAACTTCAATATAAGAAAAATAGTTACAACTTCGGATGATAATGAGCTGAGTACAAGGATCACTATAGTTTCGAGTGTCTAAGCGTGTGAGAATTGTGTTGTGTGTTCTTCCGAATGGGGAAGAGTGTTATATATACAAGTGTAGGTGACCTATTTTAGGTAAAAGGACTAATAATCAGCTCATTACCCCTTTAGAAACAAAAGTAAATCTAGCCTAAATTATCGCCCTTAAATCATGCCAAGTTTCCATATCCTTCACAACGTCCATCTTCGATTAAGCACATGCTATAGTTGTAAAGACGCGTCCTGTGATTGTGATGCTTAAGAGCGGATCCTGCTAGATGTCCTGCAAAACAACATTAAATTCAACGAAAGCAACCGTTAGCATGAGGATCCTATGATGGTCCGCGATCCTGATCCTGGAACTCTGCTGAGGATCACTATCTGCCAAAGAAACAAGGATCACTGGTTAGGATCACACGTGAGGATCACGTATTGTAAAAATCCAGCCCTAACAATTGCCCCCAAAATATAAGGAGTTTATTGTAAATTAATGAGTTATATTTTGTTCTGATCTTATCTTCAACGGACAACTCGGATAACTAGCCGTTATAACCGGACTAGCCGTTGCGATCATTACGTCACTGAAGTGACATCCCTGCAAATCATGATTATAAATAGGAGATAGGGTAAGGATCGATTTGTTATTTAAATTCAGGATATACTCCACCAAAAATTGATCAGGTATTCTCTTCCTTTCTTTCTTCCTTTTCCTGCTTTGTTTTTTCTGCTCTTGCCCTGTTTTTGTTCTGCCACGAGAATGTTGCTCCGAAATTCTCCCCATAAGGATCACAAGAAGAGCAGTCCCCTGAAAAGCCAAGGGATCATTAAGGACTCTCCTACGGAGAGATGCTGTTTTACCGATGCTCATGTAGATAGGATTCGTCATTGTTTTCCGGCGGATGCCGTTTTCAAGTCATTCACATCCACTGCTCTGAGTGACTCTGTTTCTGATGCCTGGGTGGCCTTTCCTGCAACTCCGTTTACCATAGGATATTCGTATCCTTTTCCGGCCTTCACCCAATCTTTCTTTTCTTTGACCGGCATGTCCTATATCCAAGCCATGCCGATGATCTGGAGGGTTGGAAGGCAAGATTGGCAGAGCTGGAGGATGAGGACGAAGCTGAGGAGATCCCAATGCTGGAGGGCGGTGATGTTGACAAGGATCAGGGTGGAGAAGCTGGTGGTGATGGAGCAGCAAAGGTGTGAGCTGCTGGATTGGGCGATGATGGATATTTCGAGACTAGGCCGGAGCCCAATTTTTTGAGTTTGGTAGTGGTTTGTTTGTGGTTGTTGATGTTTGAAACAATTATGGTTTGTAACTTAAACAATAGTTTTTAGGGTTAAAGATCATGGATCCTTTGGACAATAGGCAGGATTACAAAAGGTGGAGGGATCCTCTGTTTGGGGGATGAAGCCTTTGTGATCCTGCCGCCTTTAATTTCCTGCACCTGCTAAGACCGCATAAACAATGGACACCCTTTGCCAACCCATGTGGACGGGCCACGTTTTGCTGGTAGAAATGTGGGTTGGCAATTTTGACAACTTTTTGAAAGGGTTTAAGATCCTTTTGTTAATAAAATAACTTTAATCTTTCTGGCTTATCTCGTGTTGTTATCCTTTATTTATCCTCTTTATTTTCCAGCTATTTTAGAAATATATTTGTTAGAGTAACAAGAGTTGAGCAAACCATGTTTAATAATTTTAGGATATGATCCTAGATCAAATATCCTGACACTGAAAATTTCTGAAGCAATCAATTTCAAGGATCATAGGTTTAGTTGTCAAAGTGTAAGGGTTGTTTAGTATAATCAAAATAGTCAAGGATCATACCTGAGGATCCAAGTTGGGATCCTAACCTTTAATCAAGATAACCGTAGATGAGATCTTGATGGATAATAAGGATTAAGGATCCTTATGTGTCTAACTTTAAAAACCTGAAAAATGAAACATAACTTGGGACTAAGCCAATGTAAAAGATAAGTTAGTAGCTGGGGACATGCCCAAAGGATAACTGGGGATGATCCCAAAGGATCACTGGGGACAAGCCCAAAAGATAACTGGGGACAAGCCCAAAGGATAACTGGGGACAAGCCCAAAGGATCGTATGTAAACTGGAGTATGGCCCTTACTGGCGACTATCCAAACTTAGTGACATGAAAATGTCAAAACCTTAGCTAACGTGAAAACGTTAGAAACCTTAGGAACGGATGTATGGTACGTCTACCATTATACGGAGGATCCTGGGTATAGCCAGTACGATGAGGTTGTCAGCCCCGGAAGTGGGTACTGGTCCCAAAGACATGAACTATATCAGGATCATCGTGCGCTGCTGGCGGAAACTGGGGATAATCCCAAGGATAACTGGGGTTGAACCCAAGGATCTGTGGTGCTTTTGAAGAGCTTCAACGATATGCTGAAGATACCTGAACTATCATAACTCAAATGGTTCGTGAGAAGAGGATGAAGGATACATGATCCTTATCCTTAGGTAAAAAGTAAGGAAATGTAATAGTTTTAAGATAAGGACATTACCAGAGTAAGGATCACTAACATCACCGGGATCCTTCGAGGATACTTCAGTGTAAGGATCACATGCTTTGAAGGATCATGTTCACATAAAGTATCTCTTTAAGTGAACAGCATTCCAGGCTCGTGGCAACAAGTTTCCTTCCATAGTTAGCAATCTGTATGCCCCCTTTCCTGCTTCAGCTTCAATCAAGTAAGGGCCTTCCCATTTTGGTGCTAACTTCCCATCAGCAGGATTGATAGTGTTTTGGAATGCTTTTCTCAACACCATATCTCCGACTTGGAACTTCCTTATCCTAACATTTTTGTTGTAAGCACCAGCCATTCTTTGTTGGTAGCTTGCCATTCTTATCCTAGCCAGATCCCTGATTTCCTCAATAGTATCCAAATCCTGAGCCAGGATTGTAGCATTCTCTTCAGGATCACGAGCACTTGTTCTAGCAGTTGGGATCACCATCTCTGTTGGGATCACTGCTTCTGCCCCAAATACTAAAGAGAAAGGTGCTTGACCAGTGGCATTCTTGGGAGTTGTCCTATCAGCCCATAGCACATAAGGTAACTCCTCTGCCCATTTTCCCTTCTTGGATCCTAGCTTCTTCTTCAGATTGTTGATGATGATCTTGTTGGATGATTCTGCTTGGCCATTGGCTTGTGGATGAACTGATGTTGATGTTATCATCTTAATTCCCCATCTGTCACAAAAGTTAGTGGTTCTGCTTCCAATGAATTGGGAACCATTATCACATACAATTTCAGAGGGAATGCCAAATCTAGTTATAATGTTTCTTTTGATAAAGGATATAACTTCTTTTTCTCTGACTTGAGCAAAGGCTTCAGCTTCTATCCACTTAGAGAAGTAGTCAGTCATGGCAAGCATAAATACTTTTCCACCAGGTGCTTTAGGGAGCTTGCCAACTATATCCATCCCCCATCTCATGAATGGCCAAGAGGATGGTATAGGGTGTAGCAGTTCAGCTGGTTGATGAAGGATATTGCTGTGTCTTTGACAAGGATCACATTTCCTAGCATATTCTACAGCATCCCTTTTCATGGTTGGCCAGTAGTATCCTGTTCTAAGGATCCTTGAGAACAATGCCCTGCCCCCAGTGTGGTTTCCACAATCTCCTTCATGGAAGTCTCTCAACACTTCTTTAATTTCAGGATCCTCGATACATCTTAAATATGGTCCTGCAAGAGATCGTTTATATAGCACATTATTTAGGATTGTGAATTGAGATACCTTAATCCTGAAAGCTCTAGGATTTTCTCCCATCGGAATCTCCCCGTATTGCAAGTATCTCATGATTGGTGAGATCCATGATCCTGCATAAGATTGAGCTTCTTCACTAGGGATTACTGCAGTATCCTCTTCTATTTCCATGGCCACCTGATTTTCAATAGCAGGAGCTAGGATATGGATGATAGGGATACTTATATCATCTGGAATCTTCAAGGATGACCCTAGGTTGGCCAATGCATCAGCTTCCGTGTTATCCTCCCTTGGTACCTGTGTTAAGCTGAAAGAGACAAAAGAGAGTGCCAATTCTTTGACTATCTCTAAATATTTGGTTAGTTTTTCACCTTTAACGGCATAGGATCCGTTAAAGTGATTGGTGATCAATAATGAGTCTACATATACTTTAAGATATTTCACCCCCCATATCCTTAGCAATTTGCAAGCCAGCAATTAAGGCTTCATATTCAGCCTCATTGTTAGTTGCTTGGAACTCACAGGCTATGGAGTAGGGTATTATGTCCCCCTGTGGCTATTTTAGTAGTATCCCGAGCCCTGTGCCCTTGACATTTGAGGATCCATCAGTGTGTAGTATCCAAGGATCCTTGGTCTCATCCAGCTGTTGGACCTCCAATTCTGCTTCTTTTTGTAGATCACTACTGAAATCAGCCACAAAGTCAGCTAGTGCTTGGGATTTAATGGCTGTTCTTGGCTCATATCTTATATCATGGGCACTAAGCTTTACTGCCCACTTAGCCATTCTTCCTGACATCTCTGGTTTCCTGAGGACATTCTTAATTGGAAAGTTAGTTCTAACAACAATAGTATGGGTTTCAAAATAATGCCTTAGCTTAGTTGATGCCATGATTAATGCAAGAATAAGTTTCTCGAGGTGTGAGTACCTGGATTCGGCATCAAGTAAACTCTTACTTACATAGTAGATAGGATATTGTGTACCTTCATGATCCTTAACAAGGACAGCACTTACAGCGGTTGAGGATACCGCCAAATATAAGGATAACACATCTCCTTTTTCGGGCTTTGATAATGCTGGTGCTGAGGACATATATTCTTTAAGGGCTTGTAAAGCATTCTCATGTTTCTCAGTCCATTCAAACTTCTTGTTCTTCCTTAGGATATCGTAAAATTCTTTACATTTTTCTGAGGATTTTGATATGAACCTGTTCAGAGCTGCTATCCTGCCTGTTAGCCTTTGCACATCCTTAGCATTGGCAGGGGACTTGATGTTCACTAGTGCTTTAATTTGCTCCGGACTTGCCTCAATGCCCCTCTGAGTTACCATATATCCTAGGAATTTACCTGCCTTAACACCAAAGTGGCATTTTGAAGGATTAAGCTTCATGTTATAATTATCAAGGATATCAAATGCTTCTTCCAAATCCCTTAGGTGATCCTCAGCTTTCTTTGATTTGACTACCATATCATCTATGTATACTTCCATAGTTTGTCCAATTTGATCTTTGAACATCATATTCACCAGCCTTTGATATGTTGCACCTGCATTTCTTAATCCAAAAGGCATGGCAATATAGCAATACAAACCTGTTGGGGTCATAAAGGCTGTATCCTCTTGGTCAGATGGTTCCATCTGAATTTGTTGGAATCCAGATGATGCATCCATAAAGGTCAACAGTTCATGTCCCGCCGTTGCATCCACCATGGAGTCAATGTGGGGTAATGGGAAAGGATCCTTGGGACATGCCTTATTCAGATCGGTGAAATCGACACATACCCTCCACTTTCCATTTTTCTTTTGGACAACAACCACATTGGCTAGCCATTTTGGATATTTTACCTCTCTGATCATACCTGCTCGAAGTAGTCTCTCTACCTCTTCCTGGATAATGGCATTCCTTTCCGGTGCAAACTTCCTCCTTTTTTGATGGATTGGTTTTATAGACCTGTCAATGCCAAGTTTATGAGTTATGATATCCTTAGATATACCTGTCATATCTTCGTGCTTCCATGCAAAGGTAGACTTTCTTCTTTTGAGGAAGGATATCATATCTTCTTTCATCTTGCCAAGGATCCCTGATCCGATATAGATTTTTGATTCAGGATCACTAGGATCCAAGAGGATTTCATCCACATCTTGTTCCCTTGCCTCCAAGACATTCCTCGGAGGATACTGTAATTGCTATTGTTCCCTTGGCTTCGAGGTTGGCTTCATGGATGAGGTATAACAATCCTTAGCCTCCTGCTGATCACTGTCGATCTTGATTATTCCCCATGGGCTAGGGAGCTTCACACATTGATGGTAGGTGGATGGGACTGCTTTCATATCATGTATCCAAGGCCTGCCAAGGATAACATTGCAACAAGATAAACAGTCAATAACACAAAATTTCTGATAATTATGTAATCCTTCCACGTAGATTGGGAGTTTGATGTCCCCCAGAGTTTTCTTCATTTCTCCACTGAACCCTACAAGCACAGAGGATCTTGGTGTGATGTCTGATTCTGGGATACCCATTTTCTTCAGAACAACAAGCTGGATAATGTTCACTGAGCTTCCTCCATCGATAAGGATCCTGCGGACAAAATGGTTAGAGATAAAGAGAGTAATAACTAAACTATCGTGATGAGGATCCTGAATGTTAATGCGATCATCCTCATCAAACGTTATCATCTTCCCTTCTGAGACACTTGATGTTCTAATAGGTCTTTCTCCATTATCCATTTTTGATTCCTTTGCATGCCTTTTGGCCGCCGAGAAGGATGTACCACAGATGTCTGATCCTCCGGAAATAAAGTTGATCACTTGTGCATTTGCCGGAGGTGCTGGAGCCTTTTCAGGGATCCTTTCAGGATCCTGAGTCCTTTGCTTTTTTCTTCCCAACAATTCTTTTAGGTGCCCCTTGCTTAACAGATATCCAATTTCTTTTCTTAAAGCTATGCATTCTTCGGTTAGATGCCCGAAATCCTCATGGTAGGCACACCATTTTGACTTGTCTTTAGTCCCGGATGGTTTATCATTCTTCCTGGCCCACCTAGCTTTTTCTCCTAGATTCTGCATTGCAAGGATTAGTTCATGATTATCAACGGAAAAACAATATTCTGAGATTGGAGGATAATCTTCATCATCCTCTTCTTGGTCAACAGCATGCACATTCTGGTTGTCATTTCTATGGTAGGACTTGAACTTATTGCTCTTGAAGGAGGATCCTTGCTTCTCCTGTTTTGAGGATCCTACTTGTCTCTCCTGGATCCTCTTGTCATCCTCTAGCCGGATGAACCTGAGTGCCCGAGTTCTTACTTCATCTAGGTTCCTGCATGGTGTCATAACAAGATCATCATAGAACAATGAATCCTTAAGCAGTCCCATTTTGAAGGCTTCAACAGCCGTAGCCATATCCAAGTTGGGAATGTCCAAGGATTCTTTAATGAATTTAGTTATATAATCCCTTAATGATTCATTATGACTTTGAGTTACCCTATATAAATCACTAGTTAATCTTTCAAATTTTCTACTACAAGAGAATTGGTTATTGAATAAATTAACTAAATTAGCAAATGAAGTAATAGAGTAAGGGGGAAGACTTAGCAGCCATTTAAGAGCTGATCCAGTAAGAGTGGATTCAAATCCTTTACATAGGCATGCTTCCTTCAACTTTTCTGGGATAGGATTGATCTCCATCCTCTCCCTGTATTGTGCTACGTGTTCCTCTGGATCCGTTGTACCATCATACAACTTCATAGTAGGGATATGGAACCTTTTGGGTACCTCTGCATCACAAATGGGTGGTGCAAAGCGAGATACCTTATGGCTTCCATCTGCAATCTCTGGGATAGGCTTGACTACCCCTGGAACACTTGAGATCATATCTTTTAGCTTCTGCAACTCCCTGGCCATAGCATGATTGATACCTGTATCCTGCATGAATCCATGGTTAGTGGTAAGATAATTATTTAAAGTGTTACCTCCCATTGAGTTCAAGTTCGCGAATCCATATTGCTGGGATTCCGGGATAACGGAGGGACCAGTGGAAGCAATGGTCTGCATTGGAATGAAGTCCCCTTGATGGACATCTAGACTTCCTGTTTGCAAACTTTTTAGGGATCCTGGCATCTGGAAGGATCCTGGTATCTGGGATGATCCTGGAACAAAGGAGGATCCTTGACCCTGGGATGATCCTGGAACAAAGTAGGATCCTTGACCCTGGGATGATCCTGGAACAAAGGAGGATCCTTGACCCTGGGATGATCCTGGAACAAAGTAGGATCCTTGAAATTGTTGTGCTGCCGGATAGGCTCCGGAATTCATGAAGGATCCCATATGCTGGGGATAGGATCCTGCCGGCTGAAAGTGTGGGCCTGATGCCTGAGTCATTGCTGTTGATCCGAGGTGCAATCCTCTTGATTCTCCCATAATTTGCATGTCTGGAATTCCCGATGGCTGAGAAGTGATCATTGGAGTATCAAAGCTCAAGGATTTGGGCATTAGTGGGGAATGATCCTCTGCCGTTTTCTTTTGTCTTTTGAGATCTCCAATTTCCCTGAGGATCCTGTCATTAGTTTCATCCTGCCGCTGTATGCGATCCTTCATCTGCAAAATCAAAGTAAATACGTCACTAGTACTGGGAGTATAAGGATTCATAGCAGAGGAAGATGGAGGTTTAGAGTTAGTAGCAGTTGGTCTCTTCTCAGCATTCTTCCGGGATCCTGCCGGTGGAGGAGGCAGAGTGTTCTGAGACGAGGTGACTGCAGACATTGCCGTGGACATGTTTTTCAATGATGAAGCCATGTAATTCTTTGAAATGATTTCGAACAAAAGGTTTTCTTATGAATGAAGCACCAATTGCCCCACGGTGGGCGCCAAACTGTTTTGGTCAAAAATCACACTAAGGATAATGCAACCAAACTTTATGTAAACGGGGTATGATGCTTGGTTTATTGAAAAAGTAAAGGATCACTTCAGTATAAAATATGCAAAGACACAATGATTTATACGAGGAAAAAGCCCTTGATCAATGTATGATCTCCGGCATAAAAAACCTCGGGTGATGGCAACTACCGATCACCAAACTTCAATATAAGAAAAATAGTTACAACTTCGGATGATAATGAGCTGAGTACAAGGATCACTATAGTTTCGAGTGTCTAAGCGTGTGAGAATTGTGTTGTGTGTTCTTCCGAATGGGGAAGAGTGTTATATGTACAAGTGTAGGTGACCTATTTTAGGTAAAAGGACTAATAATCAGCTCATTACCCCTTTAGAAACAAAAGTAAATCTAGCCTAAATTATCGCCCTTAAATCATGCCAAGTTTCCATATCCTTCACAACGTCCATCTTCGATTAAGCACATGCTATAGTTGTAAAGACGCGTCCTGTGATTGTGATGCTTAAGAGCGGATCCTGCTAGATGTCCTGCAAAACAACATTAAATTCAACGAAAGCAACCGTTAGCATGAGGATCCTATGATGGTCCGTGATCCTGATCCTGGAACTCTGCTGAGGATCACTATCTGCCAAAGAAACAAGGATCACTGGTTAGGATCACACGTGAGGATCACGTATTGTAAAAATCCAGCCCTAACAGTCTCTTCTCAGCATTTTTCTGAGATCCAGCTGGTGGTGGAGGCAAAGGTGGAATGCCATTAGATGAATTGACTGCAGACATCGCTGTGGAAGTATTCTTCAACGATGAAGCCATGCAACACTTCCGGAATGATCACCAACAGAAAAACTTTCTTATGAATGAAGCACCAATTGCCCCACGGTGGGCGCCAAACTGTTTTGGTCAAAAATCGCTTAAAGATAATGCAACCAAACTTTATGTAAACGGGGAATGATGCTTGGTATGATGAACAAAGTGAAGGATCACTCAAATGTAAAATGCACAAGTGACACAAGGATTTGTACGAGGAAAAAGCCCTTGATCAATGAATGATCTCCGGCATAAAAAACCTCGGGTGATGGAAACTACCGATCACCAAACTTCAATATAACAAATAATGGTTACAACTTTGGATGGTAACGAGCTAGGTACAAGGATCACTATAGTGAGAAATGTGTTGTGTCTTCCGAATGTTCAAGAGTGCCTTTTATACAAGTGTGTGTGGTTCTATTTTAGGTAAATCACCTAACTACTAGCTCGTTACCCCTTTAGAAATAGAAGTAAATTTAGCCTAAATAATCGCCCTTGAATTGTGCTGAGTTTCCATATTCTTCATAACGTCCATCTTTGATTATGCATGTGCAAAATTAGCGTGATAGATTCCTTGTTTACGTTGCTAAGACCAAGTCCAACTAGTGATTCCTGCAAAACAACATTTAATCCAAAGAGAACAATCGTTAGTGTGAGGATCCTTAGGATGGTCCGTGATCCTGATCCTGGAGCTCCTCTGAGGATCACTATCTGCCAAAGAAGTAAGGATCACTTGTTAGGATCACATGTAAGGATCATAGGTCATAAAAATCCAGCCCTAACATAAGCGATCTCTTGCAGGACCATATTTAAGATGTATCGAGGATCCTGAAGTTCAAGAAGTGTTAAAAGACTTCCATGAAGGAGATTGTGGAAACCACACTGGGGGCAGGGCATTGTTCTCAAGGATCTTAAGGACAGGATACTGTCACACCCCGATTTCCACGTGTCTCACCGGTGGGCCCGGTGGGGGATTACCGTGACGATGTTGGCAACAATATAGTCAAACCACACAATTATATAATGCACAGCGGAAGCATAAGATAAATATATAAATTTCAACCTCTGATTGTAATATCAATGTATTACAGAAGTTGAATATCCACAGTGGATCGTAAATAAACATAAAGTATTGTTCCATCAGATACTGCAATCAAGCTTGCGAGGCTTATCCCGACACTAGGGAGCTAATACCAGCCAATTACGTTTAGGTACCTGCACTTAATCTTTTTGGGGAAAATACGTCAGTTTACACTGGTAAATACATTCAACTGACACATTTGAAAATGTTTATTAAAATTGATTTGAATGCACAAGGCACAAACTCTTTTATAACTTGGGAAAATTCATAATGATCTTGTGAACGTTTTACATGTTCTTTTATGCGTTCAGTAGCCCGGGTCGTGCCGGGTTAAAGATTTATAGACACACCACGTTTGCGTAAAACCGTAGTACAAAAACCAACGGCTACGTCTTTTAGTTTTAATGTCGACACTTTATACCGGGTGTACGCCTACACCGGGATGTCGATGGTCGTGGCCATTTCGTAAAATGATGCCGAGGATATCCGGGACAACGGTCATTAAACCCCCCAAAGGCTTATAAGCAACAAAACTGTTTAAATGAGCCGATCATATTTAATCAATTAACCACCTAAGCGATGGAATTATATAATGCTCAATCAAGCGGTATTAATATACCGTAACCCAAGCCCATATAGGGGAAATAAGTTAAAGTATTTACCTTTGCAAGTATTAATCCTTAATTTAGATCAAGTCACCGATAGCTTTTACTGGGGCTCCTAATCTGGAACGAAGGTTTTAATTAACCTCTTAGAATCCTAACGGTCCTTGTATTAGCCGTAGCTTAAACCGGTTGATTCCGATATATAGATATGGTTAATTCGCACGGAAAGGCGAAAACCGAGAATGGAGTATGATTTGGACCCAACAAGTTTAGTGACTTGTTTTATATGGGTTTATAGTTCATACTCTGGATTTTGGGGTTCAAATAATATAATTTGACCCATATCGGCTATTGCACAAAAACTAGTTCCATGAGCCGTACCGTGTGCGCAAACAGGCGAAACGGTTAACTATGAGAGTCGTACGCTTATTTCCTAAGTCAATATGCCTTAAAAGTATTTTGGTATCAGTAGGATACCTTCCGTAATGCCCGTAACGAGTTTAAGTTTATATTATGCCCCGTAGGGGCTTTTCGGTCATTTTAAAGACTTTAAAAGGGCTTTTCGAGTTCTGCAGGAAATCTGAGTTTCCCGAACAGCTTATAAAGCTTACAATACTTTGTTTATTATTTAAAACCAGTGGCAACTGGAATCGGGTCAAAAGACCTTGTAGAACTCCCGTTTTGGCCAAAAAGGGCATATTCGGTATTTACCGAACCGTAGCCATAACCGCAGGTTATGAGCAAGGTAAAAATTATTAAAAATCTTTAAAATTCCCAAAATATTATTTTACCACAGTGGGTAAAAGTTTTGGTGACGAAAACTTGGGTTAGATGGGCGTTATGCTAATTGCGCCGTTAATTACAAAACTTTCTTAAAAGTGCGCCTTTTAGCATAACTCTCATTCTAGACCTCGGATTGACGTGAAACTTTAGGGACATGCTTATAATTTAATAAGCAAGGTTTTGGTCCGTTCACGTGTCCGAAATACTCGTTTTAATTTTAAAAAGCCGTTACGGTCAACTTTTAGGCGAATGACGGAAATACGTAAAAGACTCGGATAACTCATGAACCGACCACAGAGGCGTATACCAACATGTGACCTGGTCCTAAGAGAGTCCTAAGGTATATTTGTACCTCACTAAAACGGGTCAGAACTGAAGTCAAAGCAAAAGTCAAACTTTTGCGACTTTCGGCTCTGAACCGGTTCAATATAGCAAATGATCGATTCAAACGAGCGCAAACAAGTTTATATACTTATTATCATGTTTTATGATTGTCAAAACAGGTTCCATAACATATACATTACAGATTATGCATAAATCGCTATAATAGCTTTTTGTTGACTTTTTAACCGCACGTTTGACTCGATATTTGACATAGTTAGAGTGGTGATCAGGGGGAACCATTTTAGAGGTTTAATACCCACATAAATACCAACTCATAACCATTTTTGATTCGTCATAAGACTGAACCATTACTGATTTATTGTAAAGTCAAACCGTAGTTACGACGGTTTAGTTTTTAGCTAAAAACTAAGCATAAACTGAACTATGGATGATCAAGGTAACTTACAGAAGTTAGAACTTGAATATGGAGCAGAGAAGAAACACTTGGGAGCCTTTAGAATGGCCAGAGATGTGTGTTTGAGTTGTTGTGAATGTTATGCACATAAAGGTGCTATTTATAGCCAAGAACAAGCCCCTATGATCATTACAACTACCACAATAGTCCAGAGATGATGGGTAGGTGTCCTAGAGGTGTATGGGTTGAGTATAGAGTGCCCATGCCTCATTGATTGAGGTTTGATCGTTCAAATGGTCCAAAGGCCAAGTAGTTACAACAATTCTGCATCTGGGCGTCTAATGCGGCCCGCATGGAGGTTCCATGCGTTTACAATGCGGGCCGCCTGGGATTAAAAGATCAGACGCGTTATTGAGGAGGCTCGCGGCCCGCCTCAACTTAACCCATTATGCAATGCGGGCCGCGTGGGTTAAGATTTCAGAAATTTTTAAATCTTTTATCATGATTACAGAATCTGGCCATTAATAACGAAATCTTTCGTAATGATTTACCTGACCTTTCGGTTTTGAAGGGGTAACTTTGCGGTTTGGCCCTCGGTTATTTACCGATAGGGGCCTCGTGTTATTTTCCCGCGTTATAAAGTCCCCGATTTATTTATAAATTATTCAGAAAGCCTTAACTTTCATTGTTGACGCTTTTAACCCTTCTTCTACGAATTCGGTCGTAACTTTCTCGTTTCATATCGAAACTTCGCGAAATTCATATATATTATTTTAGTGAGGGTATAATACCGTTACAAAGTCTTTGGAACGTTAAAGGGTCACTCAGAGGTATTATTAAACATGTTGACACAGTTAACCCCTGTAGTTTGTAATCTCTCACTTTCTTCCGCGTTTTGTTTTTGTACGATCTATAATTTATTCGTTTGAAGGTTTAAGCATTATTTAGGGATACTATACAGTATATTTACCCTTGTTGACATTTATAACCCTCGAATTTATATACTTTCAAGGTTTGTCAAAATTAGTCCTTTATTTATTATAGATGCCACGTGTAAACAAATGACACGTGTTAACACATCATTGGACACAAAATTTCGAGGTGTTACATCCTCACCCCCTTAAAATAAATCTCGACCCGAGATTTACTCAAATAAATAGGGGTATTTTTCTTTCATTGTAGCTTCGACTTCCCACGTATATTCAGGACCTCTACGAGCATCCCATTTGACTTTTACAATCGGTACGTGCTTTCTGCGAAGCTTCTTCACCTGTCGATCTTCAATCGACAAAGGTTTTTCTATGAACTTTAAGCTCTCATCTATATGCACATCTGTGTGTGGAATCACCAACGACTCGTCGGCGAAGCACTTCTTGAGATTGCAGATGTGGAACACATTGTGAATTCCATTGAGCTCTTCAGGCAAGTTTAGTTTATAGGCAACTGACCCGACTCGTTCAATGACCTCAAAAGGCCCTATGTATCTCGGACTCAGCTTGCCCTTCTTGCCGAAACGCATCACCCCCTTCCAGGGTGACACCTTAAGTAATACTTTTTCACCCACTTCGAAGTGAAAATCCTTACGCTTTGGATCAGCGTAGCTCTTCTGCCTATCGCGGGCAGCCTTGAGACGTTCCCGGATCTGGACAATCTTGTCCGTTGTCTGGAAAACAATCTCTGGTCCCGATAATTGGACCTCTCCTACTTCCGCCCAACAAACAGGCGATCTGCATTTCCTACCATATAATGCCTCAAAAGGCGCAGCCTTTATGCTGGTGTGGTAGCTATTATTGTAGGAGAATTCGATCAGGGGTAGGTTTTTATCCCAGTTACCACCTAAATCGATCGCACATGCACGGAGCATGTCTTCTAGCGTTTGTATAGTACGCTCACTTTGACCGTCCGTCTGTGGATGGTAAGCCGTACTAAAGTTTAAACGCGTGCCCAAAGATTGCTGGAAACTTTTCCAGAAGTGAGATGTGTATCTAGTATCCCTGTCGGAGATAATAGACACAGGTATGCCGTGTAAGGCTACAATATTATCAACATATAGTTGGGCTAACATATCGGAGCTATATGTCTCCTTGATGGGTAGAAAATGAGCTGATTTAGTCAGCCTATCGACTATGACCCATATTGTATCGTTTCCTTTCCTGGTTTTGGGTAACTTGGTTATGAAGTCCATAGTTACGCATTCCCACTTCCACTCGGGAAGTTCAGGCTGTTGTAGCAAGCCAGACAGCTTTTGGTGATCGGCTTTGACTTGAGCACAAGTCAAGCACTTTGCTACATGGGCGGCTACAGACTTTTTCAAGCCTATCCACCAATAATTTGCCTTTAAGTCTTGGTACATTTTATCAGCACCAGGATGGACTGAGTATTTGGAACTATGGGCTTCCTGGAGAACAACATCTCGTAGTCC
Source organism: Helianthus annuus (assembly GCF_002127325.2). Taxonomy (NCBI): domain Eukaryota; kingdom Viridiplantae; phylum Streptophyta; class Magnoliopsida; order Asterales; family Asteraceae; genus Helianthus; species Helianthus annuus. The sequence continues at coordinate 12,188,210 of NC_035439.2, forward strand.
CCCATAAATCGGAACCCATATACGTCCATTCAGCCTAAGAATCCCATCCTTGCTAAGAGTCAACTGCTCCTCAGTTACTCCCAGCTTTTCATTAGGATAATTAGCCTCCAACACAGCCTCACGCTGCGCTGATAATATCCTTTCCATCAAATTATTCTTAACCTCAATGCTCTTGGCATTGATTCGAATGGGTTTTACCCTTTCTTTCCTGCTTAAGGCATCGGCGACTACATTCGCCTTGCCGGGATGGTACCTGATTTCGCAGTCATAATCATTCAGGGTTTCCATCCAACGGCGTTGCCTCATGTTCAACTCTTTCTGGTTGAACAGGTGCTGGAGGCTTTTGTGATCAGAATAAATCACAAATTTAATACCATAAAGGTAATGCCTCCACAACTTCAGTGCAAATACAACGGCACCCAACTCCAAGTCGTGGGTGGTGTAATTCTTTTCATGCACCTTTAATTGCCTTGAAGCATAGGCAATCACCTTGCCCTTCTGCATAAGCACACACCCCATGCTCGTGTGTGATGCATCGCAGTAAACTACGAATTCATCTGTACCCTCAGGTAAGGTCAACACAGGTGCGTTGCTTAGCTTCTGCTTCAGTATTTCAAAGGACTCTTGCTGCTTCGGGCCCCAAATGTACTTTTCTTTCTTCTTGGTCAAGGAAGTCAAGGGCGCAGCAATCCTTGAAAAATTTTCAATAAATCTCCGGTAGTATCCTGCTAACCCCAGGAAACTACGAATTTCGGTAGGCGTCTTTGGCTCTTGCCAGTTCATGACTGCCTCTACCTTAGCGGGATCCACTTGGATACCACGCTCACTCACAACGTGTCCTAAAAACTGGACCTCTCGTAGCCAGAATTCACATTTCGAGAATTTGGCGTAGAGTTTCTCATGCTGTAGTAATTCGAGAATGCAACGGAGGTGCTTCTCGTGGTCAGCTTGATTCTTGGAATAGATAAGGATATCGTCGATGAAGACTATGACGAATTTGTCCAAGTATGGCTTGCAAACGCGATTCATGAGATCCATGAACGCAGCCGGTGCATTTGTGAGCCCAAAAGGCATCACTAGGAACTCGTAATGACCATAGCGAGTCCTAAATGCAGTCTTGTGTACATCTTCATCTCTGACCCTTAGTTGATGATAACCCGACCTTAAGTCGATCTTGGAGAAGTAGCTTGCTCCTTGCAGCTGATCGAATAGATCATCGATCCTTGGTAAAGGATATCTATTCTTTATGGTAACTTTATTCAGTTCTCTATAGTCGATGCACAACCGCATCGATCCGTCCTTCTTCTTTACAAATAGGACAGGAGCTCCCCAGGGAGATGAACTAGGTTTGATAAAACCTTTTGCCAGTAGTTCATCCAACTGGGTCCTCAGTTCTTTCATTTCCGTTGGAGCTAATCTGTAAGGTGCTCTTGCTATCGGAGCTGCTCCAGGGATGATGTCAATTCTGAACTCCACTTGTCTATCTGGTGGCAAACCAGGTAGTTCTTCAGGAAAAACCTCGGGGTATTCAGAAATGACAGGGAGATCCTCGATCTTCGGCTTTGGTTTTTCAATTATCACCTGAGCCATGTAAATTACACAGCCTCTGTTCAAACACCTTGAAGCTTTCAGCATAGATACGTCTTCGGGAAATCCGAAATGCGTATCCCCTCGAATGGTAAGAGATTCACCACTCGGGGTCTTTAAGACTATTTGCCTTTTGCCGCAAATGATTTGGGCCTGATTACGAGATAACCAGTCCATGCCTAGCACGATGTCAAAACCCGCAAGTTTGAAAGGAAGTAGAGATAAAGGAAAAGAATGGTTCCTAATGGACATTTCACATCCTTCTAGAACAGTAGAGACGGTTTCTATCGTGCCGTCTGCTAACTCTACTTCATATTTCATATCAAGGGTTTTGATAGGCATATTTAGTAGTTGGCAAAATTTCTGGTCTACAAAGGATTTATCGGCGCCAGAATCGAATAGTACTCTTGCAAATATATTATTTACGAGAAAAGTACCTGTAAGCACAGTGTCGTCCTTAACCGCTTCCTTTGCATCCATGCGAAAAACTCTCGCATTTGACTTCTTAGTCTCTTCCTCCTTCTTGGCATACTTCGGGCAATTACTCTTTATGTGCCCCTTTTCATTACAATTATAGCAGGTTGCATCCTTTATCTTTTTGCACTCCACTGTCTTATGATCCTTGGACTTGCATAGCCCACAGGGTGGAGTCCTTTGTTGCAACTGTGAACCAGACGCAAACCTACACTTCCCGGAGTGAGGTTTCTTGCAGACCTTGCAGTGAGGTCTTCCATCAGCTTGCCCCTCCTTCTTTGCCTCCGACCCTCTCTTGCCTTCACCGTTTCCACGGTGCTTTTTCCCAGACTTTCGTGAGGTATCATCCTCACGTTTCCGCTTCTCAGCCTCCTTGCTCCTTTGTGCCCTCAGACGGACAGCATCAAGTGTAAGAGACAAGGAGAGGTCAGTAAATGACCTGAAGGTCGTCGGCCTAGAGGCCTTCACACTGGCCTTGATCGCCGGCTCTAAGCCCCCAATGAACGGGCAATCCTTCTAGGTTCTGGTGTCACAAGATATGGCACCAGGCGTGACATGGTATTGAAGCTTGTCAGATATGCTTGACAATCCAGGTTTGTCATCACTAGTGAGACAAAATCAGCCTCAATCTTCTCAACCTCGTGCTGAGGGCAGTAGTTTTCTTTTATGAGGGCAATAAACTCCCCCCATGACATTTTGTACAAGGCAGACTTACCTGAAGCCTGCACCAGAGCTCTCCACCACGCCAGGGCCTCGCCCTTGAATGACTGGGACACAAACTTAACCACGTCCCTCTCAGCGCACCCGCTGATGTCCACAATCGTGTCCATCTCGTCCAGCCAGGTGATACAATCAACCGCACCCTTCTCCCCTGTAAATTCACGGGGCTTACATGATACAAAGTATTTGTAGGTGCAACCCTTAGCACTTGACGCATCAGTATATTCTCTGTCGCGATGAACGCTGTGCTCAGTAGACGAGTGCTTGTCGTCATCTTTCTTGGGTTCAGAGGGTGGTTTGGAGTGTGTCTTTGGTTTAGAGGGTGGTTTTGACACAGTTCTGCCTTGAGACTCAGTATGTTGACGATCAATAGCTGCCTGAACAGCATTGTTAATCAGAGCCTTCAGTTGTGCGCCTGTCAAATGTACTGACGCATTGTCATAGTCATCTTCGTTTGTGTGGCTGTTCTCTCCATTGGGATCCGCCATTGTAACTTGAATCTGTTACAGAAGATAACAAAATTTTAATTTAGGAGATTATTATATGATTGTCTTTTATGACAATTTGTCAACCATGGTACAGAGACCATATTTGGTTAACTTATTAATTCATTATATATTAGGATCTGAATATATCCTATTGCAGCTATATAGATAATATTGGCGGCATAAAGCCTAATCATGATGATGTTTTATAATGTTAGCCGAGATTTCAGAGAATCAAAGGCATAGAGAGTTGAACCGTAGTTCTTTCATCTCTTCTTGACAGAGAGTCATAGACTACCACTGCCTTTTGTCTTTATAAGACAATTATTATGGCCCATAGGCACTACACCTCTAATGGATGTCTTAATATGGTTGGCCCGTAGGCACTACATCACTAATGGATGTTTTAATAATATTGGCCCGTAGGCACTACATCACTAATGGATGTTTTAATAATTCTGGCCCGTAGGCACTGCATCACTAATGGATGTTTTAATAATACTGGCCCGTAGGCACTACATCACTAATGGATGTTTTAATAATTCTGGCCCGTAGGCACTGCATCACTAATGGATGTTTTAATAATTCTGGCCCGTAGGCACTGCATCACTAATGGATGTTTTAATAATTCTGGCCCGTAGGCACTGCATCACTAATGGATGTTTTTATAATTCTGGCCCGTAGGCATTGCATCACTAATGGATGTCTTTATAATATTGATCACCTTCATCGGTGATTTAACCCACGATTCATGTATCATTTAGTTGGGTTTTGAAATCCTTAAAGGATTATTGTATAAGAATGACGTGCGTGATTTTAACGAATCACATCTGCCATGAATGTTAACATGCGTACAGAGGTTAACAGGGAATTTAGAATCTTTTCAATTAGGTCGTACCATCTTGACTAGATCTTAAAAGACCCCAAGCTAGGTTTCACCTTTTAAGATTCTTTATTTAGGCAGATCAATATAAAAGGAATGGTTTTGATTTATTTTTATATATATTAAAACAAAACTCATAACATACATTCCAAAATCTCAAATACAGTTACATATTGCCCTAAACGGGTCTTACAAATAGTACATACCTCCAGAGAGGTTTTAAAATAAGTGACAAGTCCACGCAGGGACTAATATAAGATAGGTGTCCATGCAAGGACTAAAGATAAGTCCATGTAGGGACTGAAATACGATAAGTTGTCCACGCAGGGACTTATTTCAAAGTAGAAATTACATTAGTACGACTATTAAGGGCTAGTGGTCACGTTTCTTCTTCTTGCCCTTTAGTAGGTTCGCCAAGCCCTTGAGAAATCCTCGGTGGCTTTTCTTTTCTTCCTCGAACTCTCTCTCCACACGATCTAGTCGATGGAGTATTTCTTCCTGTTCAGGAGGAGAAAAACGTGGTTGCGGCGCTTGATGCGGAACTGGAGGTCTGGGAGGTATTGGATACCCATGAGCTGAGTAATCCGGTGGTCCCATGTTTCCATGTGCTCCGTCAGGGTAGCGCGCATTATATCTAGCCGACACCACATATGGGTCGCGCTCATAGCCGTAGTTGTATTGTGCTTGTGACGGTTCAAACGGGTTGTAAGCCGTTGGACCTGTGTAAGCTGGTATGGGTTGGTCATACCCAAATGGTGGCGAATTTCGTGCAGTAGGTGCGGAGTTCACCTCCTGTATAGGACTTGAAGGTCCTTCTTCTTGTAGTGGCGGATAGTGGCTACTACTGGAATGTCGAGGAGTGCTGAAGTGGATACCCCCTCCTCCTCGTGTAGACATACGAGCATTTGTCCTCCTACGCCTCGGCGGATCAGGTATTACTGGTTGTGCCGGTGGCGGAGGTGGTGGCGTAACTGCCTCAAAGCGTGAATCCTCAGAGGGATCCTGTGGATGTCTCGGTTGTTGAGATGTCTGTCGAGATGGCGTGTAGTACCATTCATGTCGGTCAAACATCGCTTGGAAACTGTCAGGTCCTTGATAGGGCGTTCCATGGAAGGATGACCCATCAGAAACTTCTATCGGATGCGTGGGCGTACCACGAGCTGGTTCAGTTGGATCCTCATCTTCCTCCATGGGATCTTCAGAAAAATGGTCTTGTGGCCCTAGTGGAACAAAACCTGAAGGTTCCTGTATGTAGTCAGCCGGATTAAACTGAGCTACGTAGTATGGAGTAGGGTCGTCATAATTCCGGTGCGAAACCGAACGTTGTAGAGGTATGAAGGAAGGTTGTGGGTTGTTGGGATCATTTTCCGAATCTGGCCCAAAGGAGTGCCGGTAGGATGGCGTCGAGCTGTGCGAAGTGGAATGCCTCGCTGGTTCGTAAAGATCTCTTCGTCGTTGTGGCTCTTCGCTTCGTGTCATCGAAGGATGTCTTGTACCAGATGGTCCAGCTTCTTGATCGTGATGTGTCACGATTTCTCCTCGGCCTCTTCTTCCCCTTCCTCTTCCTCGGAATATAACGGGTGGCATTTTCCTGCTCCAAAACTTATTAAAAATCAAATCGAAAAATAAAGACAAAAGGAGTATTAATCCGAATTTGTCCTAAGTTCTTGTCTAGACTCAAGTATGTGCAATTGTGTCACTGAGATTAAACACATTAGGATAGTGTTTAATTCACTCAATGTTGGCTCTGATACCAACCTGTCACACCCCGATTTCCACGTGTCTCACCGGTGGGCCCGGTGGGGGATTACCGTGACGATGTTGGCAACAATATAGTCAAACCACACAATTATATAATGCACAGCGGAAGCATAAGATAAATATATAAATTTCAACCTCTGATTGTAATATCAATGTATTACAGAAGTTGAATATCCACAGTGGATCGTAAATAAACATAAAGTATTGTTCCATCAGATACTGCAATCAAGCTTGCGAGGCTTATCCCGACACTAGGGAGCTAATACCAGCCAATTACGTTTAGGTACCTGCACTTAATCTTTTTGGGGAAAATACGTCAGTTTACACTGGTAAATACATTCAACTGACACATTTGAAAATGTTTATTAAAATTGATTTGAATGCACAAGGCACAAACTCTTTTATAACTTGGGAAAATTCATAATGATCTTGTGAACGTTTTACATGTTCTTTTATGCGTTCAGTAGCCCGGGTCGTGCCGGGTTAAAGATTTATAGACACACCACGTTTGCGTAAAACCGTAGTACAAAAACCAACGGCTACGTCTTTTAGTTTTAATGTCGACACTTTATACCGGGTGTACGCCTACACCGGGATGTCGATGGTCGTGGCCATTTCGTAAAATGATGCCGAGGATATCCGGGACAACGGTCATTAAACCCCCCAAAGGCTTATAAGCAACAAAACTGTTTAAATGAGCCGATCATATTTAATCAATTAACCACCTAAGCGATGGAATTATATAATGCTCAATCAAGCGGTATTAATATACCGTAACCCAAGCCCATATAGGGGAAATAAGTTAAAGTATTTACATTTGCAAGTATTAATCCTTAATTTAGATCAAGTCACCGATAGCTTTTACTGGGGCTCCTAATCTGGAACGAAGGTTTTAATTAACCTCTTAGAATCCTAACGGTTCTTGTATTAGCCGTAGCTTAAACCGGTTGATTCCGATATATAGATATGGTTAATTCGCACGGAAAGGCGAAAACCGAGAATGGAGTATGATTTGGACCCAACAAGTTTAGTGACTTGTTTTATATGGGTTTATAGTTCATACTCTGGATTTTGGGGTTCAAATAATATAATTTGACCCATATCGGCTATTGCACGAAAACTAGTTCCATGAGCCGTACCGTGTGCGCAAACAGGCGAAACGGTTAACTATGAGAGTCGTACGCTTATTTCCTAAGTCAATATGCCTTAAAAGTATTTTGGTATCAGTAGGATACCTTCCGTAATGCCCGTAACGAGTTTAAGTTTATATTATGCCCCGTAGGGGCTTTTCGGTCATTTTAAAGACTTTAAAAGGGCTTTTCGAGTTCTACAGGAAATCTGAGTTTCCCGAACAGCTTATAAAGCTTACAATACTTTATTTATTATTTAAAACCAGTGGCAACTGGAATCGGGTCAAAAGACCTTGTAGAACTCCCGTTTTGGCCAAAAAGGGCATATTCGGTATTTACCGAACCGTAGCCATAACCGCAGGTTATGAGCAAGGTAAAAATTATTAAAAATCTTTAAAATTCCCAAAATATTATTTTACCACAGTGGGTAAAAGTTTTGGTGACGAAAACTTGGGTTAGATGGGCGTTATGCTAATTGCGCCGTTAATTACAAAACTTTCTTAAAAGTGCGCCTTTTAGCATAACTCTCATTCTAGACCTCGGATTGACGTGAAACTTTAGGGACATGCTTATAATTTAATAAGCAAGGTTTTGGTCCGTTCACGTGTCCGAAATACTCGTTTTAATTTTAAAAGGCCGTTACGGTCAACTTTTAGGCGAATGACGGAAATACGTAAAAGACTCGGATAACTCATGAACCGACCACAGAGGCGTATACCAACATGTGACCTGGTCCTAAGAGAGTCCTAAGGTATATTTGTACCTCACTAAAACGGGTCAGAACTGAAGTCAAAGCAAAAGTCAAACTTTTGCGACTTTCGGCTCTGAACCGGTTCAATATAGCAAATGATCGATTCAAACGAGCGCAAACAAGTTTATATACTTATTATCATGTTTTATGATTGTCAAAACAGGTTCCATAACATATACATTACAGATTATGCATAAATCGCTATAATAGCTTTTTGTTGACTTTTTAACCGCACGTTTGACTCGATATTTGACATAGTTAGAGTGGTGATCAGGGGGAACCATTTTAGAGGTTTAATACCCACATAAATACCAACTCATAACCATTTTTGATTCGTCATAAGACTGAACCATTACTGATTTATTGTAAAGTCAAACTGTAGTTACGACGGTTTAGTTTTTAGCTAAAAACTAAGCATAAACTGAACTATGGATGATCAAGGTAACTTACAGAAGTTAGAACTTGAATATGGAGCAGAGAAGAAACACTTGGGAGCCTTTAGAATGGCCAGAGATGTGTGTTTGAGTTGTTGTGAATGTTATGCACATAAAGGTGCTATTTATAGCCAAGAACAAGCCCCTATGATCATTACAACTACCACAATAGTCCAGAGATGATGGGTAGGTGTCCTAGAGGTGTATGGGTCGAGTATAGAGTGCCCATGCCTCATTGATTGAGGTTTGATCGTTCAAATGGTCCAAAGGCCAAGTAGTTACAACAATTCTGCATCTGGGCGTCTAATGCGGCCCGCATGGAGGTTCCATGCGTTTACAATGCGGGCCGCCTGGGATTAAAAGATCAGACGCGTTATTGAGGAGGCTCGCGGCCCGCCTCAACTTAACCCATTATGCAATGCGGGCCGCGTGGGTTAAGATTTCAGAAATTTTTAAATCTTTTATCATGATTACAGAATCTGGCCATTAATAACGAAATCTTTCGTAATGATTTACCTGACCTTTCAGTTTTGAAGGGGTAACTTTGCGGTTTGGCCCTCGGTTATTTACCGATAGGGGCCTCGTGTTATTTTCCCGCATTATAAAGTCCCCGATTTATTTATAAATTATTCAGAAAGCCTTAACTTTCATTGTTGACGCTTTTAACCCTTCTTCTACGAATTCGGTCGTAACTTTCTCGTTTCATATCGAAACTTCGCGAAATTCATATATATTATTTTAGTGAGGGTATAATACCGTTACAAAGTCTTTGGAACGTTAAAGGGTCACTCAGAGGTATTATTAAACATGTTGACACAGTTAACCCCTGTAGTTTGTAATCTCTCACTTTCTTCCGCGTTTTGTTTTTGTACGATCTATAATTTATTCGTTTGAAGGTTTAAGCATTATTTAGGGATACTATACAGTATATTTACCCTTGTTGACATTTATAACCCTCGAATTTATATACTTTCAAGGTTTGTCAAAATTAGTCCTTTATTTATTATAGATGCCACGTGTAAACAAATGACACGTGTTAACACATCATTGGACACAAAATTTCGAGGTGTTACAGATACTACTGGCCAACTATGAAAAGGGATGCTGTGGAGTATGCTAAGAAGTGTGATCCTTGTCAAAGACACAACAATATCCTTCATCAGCCGGCTGAATTTCTACATCCTATACCATCCTCTTGGCTATTCATGAGATGGGGGATGGATATAGTTGGCAAGCTCCCTAAGGCACCTGGTGGAAAAGTATTCATGCTTGCTATGACTGACTACTTCTCCAAGTGGATAGAGGCTGAAGCTTTTGCCCAAGTCAGAGAGAAGGAAGTTATATCCTTTATTAAGAGAAACATTATAACTAGATTTGGCATTCCTTCTGAAATTGTATGTGATAATGGTTCCCAATTTATTGGGAGCAGGACTACTAACTTTTGTGACAGTTGGGGGATTAAGATGATAACATCAACACCAGTCCACCCACAAGCTAATGGTCAAGCAGAATCATCCAACAAGATCATCATCAACAATCTAAAGAAGAAACTTGGATCCAAGAAGGGGAAATGGGCAGAGGAATTGCCTTATGTGCTTTGGGCTGATAGGACAACTCCCAAGAATGCTACTGGTCAAACACCCTTCTCTTTGGTGTTTGGGGCAGAATCAGTGATCCCAACAGAGATGGTAGTTCCAACTGCTAGAACAAGTACCCGTGATCCTGAGGAAAATGATGCAAACCTGGCGCAAGACTTGGATACTATTGAAGAAATCAGGGATCTGGCTAGGATAAGGATGGCTAGCTACCAACAAAGAATGGCTGGTGCTTACAACAAAAATGTCAGGATAAGGAAATTCCAAGTTGGGGATATGGTATTGAGAAAAGCATTCCAAAATACCACCAATCCTGCTGATGGGAAACTGGCACCAAAATGGGAAGGCCCTTATTTGATCGAAGCCGAAGCAGGAAAGGGGGCATATAGATTGCTTACCATGGAAGGTAATTTGTTACCAAGAGCCTGGAATGCTGTCCACTTGAAAAAATATTTCATGTAAGCAGGATCCTTCTGGCATGAGTGATCCTTACATTGGAAGTATCCTTCAAGGATCCCTGAAGCATCAATGATCCTTACTCTGGTAATGTCCTAAGCTTGAACTCTTATTTACATATCTTCTTATTTAAGGATAAGGATCATGTATCCTTCATCCTTCTCTCACGAGATTTTGAGTTCTGATAAGTCCAGGTATCCTTAGCATAATGTCAACAATCTTCAGAAGCAACTCAGATCCTTGGGCTTGTCCCCAGTTATCCTTGGGCTTGTCCCCAGTTTTCGCCTGTAGCGCACGATGATCCTGGTATAGTTCACGTCTTTGGGACCAGTACTCGCTTTAGGGGCTGATAACCTCATCGTACTGGCTATACCTAGGATCCTACGTATAATGGTAGACGTACCATACATCCGTTCCTAAGGTTTCTAACGTTTTCACGTTAGCTAAGGTTTTGGCATTTTCATGTCACTAAGTTTGGATAGTCGCCAGTGAGGGCCATACTCCAGTTTACATACGATCCTTGGGCTTGTCCCCAGTTATCCTTCGGGCTTGTCCCCAGTTATCCTTCGGGCTTGTCCCCAGTGATCCTTTGGGCATGTCCCCAGTTACTAACTTATCTTTTATATTGGCTTAGTCCCAAGTTATGTTCTATTTTTCAGGTTTTCAAAGTTAAACAATTAAGGATCCTTAATCCTTATTATCCATTAAAGTTTCATTTATGGTTATCCTGATTAAAGGTTAGGATCCTAACTTGGATCCTCAGGTATGATCCTTAATTATCTTCAATTTCATTCATTATTTGTTTGAATAACCCATAGACTTTGACAACTGAACCTATGATCCTTAAAATAAACTACTTTGAAAATTTTCGATTATAGGATATTTGATCCAGGATCATATCCTAAATTTCTTAAACATAATTTGCTTAACTTTTCTTGCTCAAACAAATATGTATCAAAACAATTGGAAATTAAAAGGATAACAATACGAGATAAGCCAAAAAGATTAAGAGTTATTTTATTAACAAAGGTTTGAAACCCTTCAAAGTTGTCAAAATTGCCAACCCACGTTTCTACCAGCAAAACGTGGCCCGTCCACATGGGTTGGCAAAGGGTGTCCATTGTTTGTGCGGTCTTAGCATGCAGGAAATTAAAAGGCGGCAGGATCACAATGGCTTCATCCCCCAAACAGAGGATCCCTCCACCATTTGTAATCCTACCTATTGTCTAAAGGATCCTGGATCCTTAACCCTAAAACTATTGTTCAAATTACAGACCATAATTGTTTTAAAACCACTAAAAAAAATTGGGCTCCGGCTATGTCTAGAAGTTTCCTTCATCGCCCAATCCTGCAGCTCAATCCTTCGTTGCACCGTCACCACCAGCTCCACTTGCCTCACCAGCATGATCCTTGCCAGCCTCTCCACCCTCAAGCATCGGGATCTCCTCAGCCTCTTCATCATCCTCAAGCTCTGCTAGCCTCGCCTTCCAACCCTCTACATCCCATGTGCTTTTGTCGAAGGCAGGATCCTGAGCCTCCATAGCCATCTGCAGCTGGAGCTTATACATGGTTATTGCAGCAGAGACCTTGGCATCCTGGGTGATCTCATGCTTTTCATAATCAAAATTGATCAGCATCCTGGCAGCATCATCCTTAGTGGCCCGGAGCTCCTTCTTAAGATCAGCTATCTTAAGATCCTTCAGCACACCCACTTGTTGGAGGTCAGCAATCTGGCGGTCTTGATCCTCGACGTGGCCAACATACGTCTCTATCTCAGCATATTTCTGCATGGAAGACAAGGCATAACATCAGAAACAAGTGATCCTCAAAACTGTCAGGATAACAAACAGGGGCAGTGATCCTTACCTCATTGAAGTAGTCCAGGAACTGTTGGCGGAGCAGGGCCAGACCTTGTAAATCCTCAGAGGCCTTCCTCTTCTTTCCTTTACCCCTGATAGGTGCTTTAGGGGCTGAAGCAGTTGGGCTAGCAGCAGGAGTCTTCTTCCTTGAGGATTTGACATTTGTAAGATCATCAATGCCAAACTTTGAAGCAGACTTAGAGGATTTCCCAGCATCTACACAACCAAAATAAGATAAGTATTCTAATTAAACTTGAAAATCCTACATAGAATTACTTTTCAAATGAGGATACTTACTTGACATTGTGACAGAGGCAGAGGATACTTCTTGAGAATCCTGGATGGCAACCTGAAAAGTTCTTGTCTCCGGATCAAGCTTCCTAAAGGCCAAGAGTCTCTCTTTTGCAGCAGGAGTCAACCTAAGATGAGCAACAGATATAGCTGCACAATAAACGAGAAAAAGTTAGTGATCCTTATCTTAAGGAACAAGTTCTATGGTGATCCTTCCAGGATCCTCTATCCTACCATGGGTAGCCCACTCCTTGGGCAAATCCTTCCCATTAGGGATGGAATCTCTCCTAACAAAAAAGAATCGTCGCTTCCAGTTCGTGTCATTCTTGGTAACTTTGAAAACAAATATCGATGGGATCCAAAAGTGGTAAGATCATTCATCTCAGCCAACTCCGCCATGCCGAGGTCAATCCCTTCTTGTTCAATGATCCTCTCAAGGGTGTATAACACCCTCCAGATCATCGGCATCGCCTGGATATAGCAGATGCCGGTAAGGGAGAAAAAGGATTGGGTGAACTGAGGAAAAGGATACGAATATCCTATCATGAAAGGAGTGACCGGGAAAGCTACCCAAGTCTCAGAGATGAAATCACTCAGAGCGGTAGGACTAAAAGACTTGCAAAGGGTTTCCGCCGGGAAACAACGACGGATTTTATCGATTTGAGGGTCGGTGAAGCAACACCTCTCGGTGGGGGAATCTTTGATGATCCCTTGACCCTTTAAGGGGCTGTTCTTCTTAGGATCCTTGCAGGGGGAGTTCCGGAGCAACATCTTTTACAGAAGAATAGAAGAAGAAGAAGAAAAACAGAGCAAGAGAGAAGAAGATGAAAAGGAGAATACCTGGTTGATCTTCTGAATACGGTTATAAAGGGAGTTGCTTTGAATTTAAATGCATTCGATCCTATCCCTATTTCTATTTATAATCATGATTGTGCAGGGCTGTCACCTCCATGACGTCAGACCATAACGGATAGTTCCACCTTAACGGCTATATATCCATTGAGTTAGTTAGAGATAAGATTCAGCAAAATATAACTCGTTTATATTACATAAATACTCCTTATATTTTGGGGGCAATTGTTAGGGCTGGATTTTTATGACCTATGATCCTTACATGTGATCCTAACATGTGATCCTAACAAGTGATCCTTGTTTCTTTGGCAGATAGTGATCCTCAGAGGAGCTCCAGGATCAGGATCACGGATCATTCCAAGGATCCTCATACTAACGACTGTTCTCTTTGGACTTAATATTATCTTGCAGGAATTACGAGTTGAATCCGGTCTTAGCAACGTAAACAAGGAATCTATCACGCTAATCTCGCACATGCATAATCAAAGATGGACGTTATGACAAATATGGAAACTCAGCACAATTCAAGGGGCGATTATTTAGGCTAAATTTACTTCTATTTCTAAAGAGGTAACGAGCTAGTAGTTAGGTGATTTGCCTAAAATAGAACCACTCACACTTGTATAAAGGGCACTCTTGAACATTCGGAAGACACAACACACATTTCTCACACGCTTTAGCATACGATACTATAGTGATCCTTGTACCTAGCTCGTTACCATCCGAAGTTGTAACCATTATTTGTTATATTGAAGTTTGGTGATCGGTAGTTTCCATCACCCGAGGTTTTTTATGCCGGAGATCATTCATTGATCAAGGGCTTTTTCCTCGTATAAATCCTTGTGTCACTTGTGCATTTTACATTTGAGTGATCCTTCACTTTGTTCATCATACCAAGCATCATTCCCCATTTACATAAAGTTTGGTTGCATTATCTTTAAGTGATTTTTGACCAAAACAAGGAAGATGATGAGGATTATCCTCCTATCTCTGAATATTGTTTTTCTTCTGATAATAATGAACTAATCCTTGTTATGCAGAATTTAGGCGACAAGGCTAGGTGGCCAAGGAAGGATGACAAACCGCCTACTACCAAAGACAAATCGAAATGGTGTGCTTACCATGAGGATTCTGGTCATCTCACAAATGAGTGCATAGCATTAAGGAAGGAAATAGGTTATCTTTTGAGCAAAGGATACTTGAAGGATTGTGTCACACCCCAACCGAGGGCGGAATCATCGGGGCGCGGCACTGAGCGAAACAGATTGTCCAGAAGTTTCCACAACAACTATTATATAAATTCAGTTTACATGACACGTCCCATACTGTGTCCCAAATAAATAACAAGTTATCATAGAAAGCAACTAGGCAATTAATTCCGTTCCGACAACTCAGATTCAATTATTACAGACAAATGTTTATTATTTCTAGACTCCCTAGCCTCGATTTCATCACCATGCGCCTAAGCATCCTAGCAACTTAAGCACCTGTCACATACGTTAAAATAAAGTCAATACATATAATGTATAGGTGAGCACACAAGTTTGATAATAGCATATAGAGTTCGAATAGTTTACGCATGACCAAGCACGTACACAGAGGAAAACGATGCATGTTAATTATCGACATGGGTCCATCGATACCAACGACTGCGGGTTGAACGTCCGAGACGGTTCGCAATACATGATTACCACCGTAATCCATGCAAGTAATTGTCCTTAACAACCCCCGTGTGAACGGGTGCTGAGTCCAAACTATAGTACTATGTTGCTAAGGCAGGTAGATAGCACTCCACGTGTAAACATAATAAATAGCATTCATTTAGTCAAATAGCACATGCATTCGGTTAGCGTTCAAATAGTTTGTGTTTGATTGTGAGTTGATAAGTAACGTATGTAACACCCAAAAGTGCTAAAGGCAAAAAGGGATCGAGTATACTCACAGTGATTGATTGTGGATTGAAGGGAGCGCTGAGAGTAAGATTAGCCTGAATAGTTCGATAGCATAACGATAAGTAACGCAGAAAAGTAAACAAGTATGGATGGATCGAATGGGCTGGTCGATCGAACGGCAGGTTCGATCGAACGGGCTGTTCGGTCGGCTGGTATGTTCGGTTGGACAGTCCTGTTTGATCGGCCGGCAGGCTCGACCGGCTGGGCCATTCGAGTGGATTGTTTTTTCCTCTAGTGTGTTTGTGTTAGAGGATTTGAACTTTTGAAGTTTTCGTTGTAGTATATGAGAACACTGAAGTGTTCTTACCTTTCAAGTCGGTCGATCGAGCGGTTCGCTCGATCGGCTAGCTCACTCGATCGGCTAGAAACTTCAGAATTGGTCCTCAACTGAATGTCACTCGATCGAACAGTCTGTTCGATCGGCTGGCATTCCCTACTACGAACGAGTTGTGAAAATGATTAAGTGTTGAAGCATAGTATCTCATGATCCGAACAGCAATGTTCACCAATCGAGTGCCATGTTCGATCGAACACTACTTCGTCAATACTGTACCTCATGAAACTTTGAAAGTGTGGGACCATGTGCTAGCCGATCGGCTGGCCCGGTCGATCGGCTGGCATGTCCGATCGGCTGGGCTGTTCGAACAGCCTAACCGTTCGGCCAGCATTTCTGACCTGATCGGCCTTTCATCTAACACTTGGCTATTTGTTTATTTGTCAGTCTTTCAAGGTATCTTGACAACGTGTTGAACTTTGGTATCCTCCGTTCCTACTTGTTTCTTTGGCTCGAACAGGAATCACCCAAGTCCGGCCGGTGAACGGTTCGGAATGTCGGTTTAGAGTTTAACCCGAAATCGATGAACCTTGTTCATAGATCCCGAATCTTGAACCTTTTAACTGTTTGGATGATTAGTTAGCTGGTTCAAGCTTCGTTTCTATCGGTTCGAAGGCATTGAGTGTAAAAGAGTTGAAAGAAAGTTGGGATTCCTCCTTTCATTCCTTCACAACTTTTGAATGTCTAGATCTTTGGTAGATCTTAGCTTGTTTATGTGGAAATCGGTTAGATCTAAGCTAATCATAGTTGAATGAGGCCAAAACATGATGTTCTTCAAGAACACCATGATGACATCACCCAAGAACACTTAGATCTTGGTGATTTCACGGTTAAAATCCAAGTTTTGAAAGATAGAAAGGTGTAGAATCAAGTAATGATCAAGATCGTACAAGAATTAGAGTGAAAACTTACCGGGATTGAGAGAAATCTGAGAAAAGGTGAAGAAGATGGTTGGTTCGGTCAGAGCTTTCCAAAAATGGAAAGTGTGACAATGACAGCCCTATTTATAGGCTCCAAAAGAGGAAAGTGGCAGCCGATCGGCCAGGAGCTCCGATCGAGTGGGCTGCTCGATCGGCTGGCAAGATGCTAGCCGATCGGCTGGCCTGTTCGATCAGGTTGCCTCCTGTTCGATCCGCGACACACTTTGAGTATTTCGCGATGATTTTCGACGTTTCGATTTCGATGGACGATGATACGAATACGATAGGGTTTCCTAGTCAAATTACTTTTAATCCCAACCACAATATCTAGCATACAATCTTCTATAAGTCACGTTTCGATGTCGATTTCGATTGAGTTCGATTACTTTCGAGTTTCAATTTGATTTTCGATTGGTTTGCTTGAATACCACACCAAACATAAAGTAAACACGCACCAGTAACACGTAAGGCACACACACACGTATAAAAATACCACAATTCGCATAATTCGAGTCTCGAGTTCGATGATCGTTAGACCGGTTTGATTACTGATTAGTTAACTTTATCGCATTGTTACTTCCTATCATTCACAGTCGTAGATCGGTTCGCTTTATAACACATTCGATTACTTCGATTCTTGCTGATTACAACACTTACTCCACATAATACAACTAAAACATAAATACGACTATCTACAGTCAAAGAAAGTCAAAGTTGACTTGGACTTTGACTTTGACATTCGAAAACACGGGGTGTTACAGCCTCCCCTTGTTTAGGGAATTTCGTCCCGAAATTAGGCTCGAAGGCTACACAACGCCGTGATTTACCAATTTGATGCTTCAGATCTATTTATTTAAACAGTTGCGGGTACTTGGCCTTCATGTCGCTTTCGAGTTCCCAAGTGAACTCCGCGCCTCGTTTGCCTTCCCATCGGACCTTTACGATCGGGATGCAAGAGCGCCTGAGCTGCTTGGTTTGGCGATCCATGATTTCGACAGGCTTTTCCACGAAGTGTAACGTTTCGTTGACCTGAAGATCGTCGAGCGGTACGATTAGATCATGATCAGCAAGGCATTTTCGGAGGTTAGAGACGTGGAAAGTCGGGTGGACGTTACTGAGTTCCTCCGGTAATTCGAGTCTGTAGGAGACTTTTCCGATTCTTTCCAGAATCCTAAAAGGTCCAACATATCGAGGCGCTAGTTTTCCTTTCTTGCCGAATCGGACTACA
Source organism: Helianthus annuus (assembly GCF_002127325.2). NCBI lineage: Eukaryota > Viridiplantae > Streptophyta > Magnoliopsida > Asterales > Asteraceae > Helianthus > Helianthus annuus. The sequence goes on from NC_035439.2 coordinate 12,205,922, forward strand.
CCCTTCCAAGGTGATACCTTTAGGAGTACGTAGTCACCAACTTCAAATTCAAGGGGCTTGCGTCTTTTATCGGCGTAACTTTTCTGTCTGTTCCGAGCTTTTACCAAGTTGTCTCGAATCTAGTGGATTTTGTCAGTCGTTTCTCGTAGAATCTCGGGACCGGTTAGTTGCGATTGACCGATCTCGTGCCAGACAATAGGCGATCGACATCATCTACCATACAAAGCCTCGAAAGGTGCCATTTGGATGCTGGCATGACAGCTGTTATTGTACGAGAATTCCACCAACGGCAGGTGTTTGTTCCAACTATCGCTAAAATCTATGACACACGCTCGGAGCATGTCTTTAAGAGTACGGATCGTTCTTTCAGTCTGTCCGTCGATTTGAGGATGTAATGCAGTACTCAGATTAAGCGACGTACCAAGGGCCGCTTGAAACGTTTCCCACAATCGCGAAGTGAACCGAGCGTCACGGTCTGAAATGATGTCACGAGGCGTACCATGATTACGGATGATCTCGTCGGTGTAGATTTGGGCTAGTCGTTCCACCTTGTAGTCTTCTCGTATCGGCAAAAAGTGGGCTGACTTCGTGAGACGATCAACTATGACCCAAATACGGTCGTGACCTGATGGCGTGGGCGGGAGTTTCGTTATGAAATCCATAGCTATACTCTCCCACTTCCATATAGGTATCGGTGGTTGTTCGAGTAAGCCAGAAGGTCTTTGATGTTCAGCCTTGACTCTTGCACAACTTAAACAGCTTCCAACGTACAGAGCGATATCCCTTTTCATACCCGGCCACCAGTACTTATAACGAAGATCCTGGTACATCTTGTCTGTGCCGGGATGAATAGAATACCGGGATTTGTGGGCTTCATTCATAATAATCTTTCGCAAATCGGTCCGCTTAGGGATCCAAATTCGGTCCAGATAATAGAATATCCCATCTGGTTTACTTACTAACTGAGCTCCATCGTGATAGATCCTCTCTCTCTTCAATGTACGCTCGTTAAAGCAAGCATGTTGAGCTTCGCGGATGAGGGTTTCGAGATTGTGCTGGGCTTGGATGTTTCGAGTACTGAGCACGTAACTCTTTCTGCTGAGCGCGTCAGCAACCACATTCGCCTTGCCTGGGTGATAACGAATCTCACAGTCGTAATCGTTGAGAAGTTCTACCCATCGGCGTTGACGCATATTAAGCTCTCTCTGATTAAAGATGTGTTGCAAACTCCTGTGATCAGTGTAGATCGTACACTTCGTGCCATACAGGTAGTGTCGCCAAATCTTCAATGCAAGGACAACTGCGCCTAGCTCGAGGTCATGGGTTGTATAGTTCTTCTCATGGATCTTGAGCTGACGAGATGCGTAGGCTATAACCTTGTCTCACTGCATGAGAACACAGCCGAGACCAAGGTTAGAAGCATCACAGTAGACAATGAAGTTGTCGCTTCCGTCGGGCAGTGTAAGAATCGGTGCGTTGCACAGCATATGCTTGAGGGTTTGGAAGGCAGTCTCTTGTGCGTTTCCCCACACAAAAGGCTTGTCCTTATGTGTAAGAGCAGTGAGCGGCACAGCGATCTTGGAGAATCCTTCGATGAATCGTCGATAATAGCCCGCTAGTCCGAGAAAAGAATGAACTTCTGACGGGTTCTTAGGTGTAATCCAGCTTTTGACAGCTTCAATCTTCGTAGGATCGACATGGATACCTCGACTATTCACTATGTGACCCAGAAATTGAACCTCCTCCAACCAGAATTCGCACTTGGAGAACTTGGCATAGAGTTGGTTTCCCTGAAGTAACTCGAGAACCAAACGTAGATGTTGCGCGTGTTCGGCTTTCGATTTGGAATAGATCAAGACATTGTCGATGAACACGATGACGAAACGGTCAAGATAAGGCTTACACACGCGATTCATTAGGTCCATAAAAACCGCGGGTGTGTTGGTTAGACCAAAGGGCATGACAACAAATTCGTAGTGGCCATAACGGGTTCGAAAATCGGTTTTAGGAATGTCTTCCTCTTGAATCCGTAGCTGATGATATCCTGAACGTAGATCGATCTTAGAGAAGCATGCTGCACCTTGTAGCTGATCAAACAAATCGTCAATTCGGGGTAAGGGGTATCGGTTCTTAATGGTTAGCTTATTCAACTCCCAATAGTCGATGCACATCCGGAACGATCCATCCTTCTTTTTGACAAAAAGGACTGGCGCGCCCCAAGGAGAGGTGCTTGGGCGAATAAAGCCTTTTTCGAGTAATTCCTGGAGTTGGTTCGAGAGTTCCCTCATTTCGGATGGAGCGAGTCGGTAAGGGGCTTTGGCAACGGGGTTAGCTCCAGGAATGAGGTCGATGCGGAAGTCGATATCACGACTTGGTGGTAGTCCGGGAAGATCGTCAGGGAACACCTGAGGAAATTCACGAACCACTGGAACATCCTTGACTTCAACTTTCTTTTTCTTTCCCTTCTCCGCTACTACAATGTTGGCTAAGAAGGCTCGGTATTCCTTGCGGAGATACTTGCTGGCTTGAATACACGACATAAGCTTGAGACCTTTCGACATTGTTTCACCGTATACACATAGGAGATCACCATTTGCGAACGAGAATCGAATCATCTTTTTAAAGCACACAACTTCAGCATGGTTTTCATGAAGAAAGTCCATGCCTATTATGACATCAGAACTTCCGAGTTGCATCGGAATAAGGTCGATTGGGAAGATGTGATTGTTGAGTTCAAGAGTACAATTATCCTTGGCAGGCCTTGGATACATGACATGAAGGCAGTCCCATCCACCTATCATCAATGTGTGAAGCTCCCTAGTCCCTGGGGAATAGTGAAGATTGATAGTGATCAGCAGGAGGCTAAGAACTGCTACACTTCATCAATGAAACCAGCCTCAAAGTCAAGGGAGCAATAGCAATCAAAGTATCCTCCAAGGGATGTCTTGGAGGCAAGAGAGCAGGATGTAGTAGAAATCCTTATGGATCCTGATGATCCTGAATCTAAGGTCTATATAGGATCAGGGATCCTTGGCGAAGTGAAAGAATACCTCATATCCTTCCTCAAAAGGAGGAAAACTACCTTTGCATGGAAACACGAAGATATGACAGGTATATCTAAAGATATAATCACTCACAAACTTGGCATTGACAAGTCATTCAAACCAATCCATCAAAAGAGGAGGAAGTTTGCACCAGAAAGAAATGCCATTATCTAGGAAGAGGTAGAGAAATTGCTCCGAGCAGGTATTATTAGAGAGGTCAAGTATCCAAGATGGTTGGCCAATGAGGTTGCTGTTCAAAAGAAAAACGGAAAGTGGAGGGTATGTGTCGATTTTACAGATTTAAATAAGGCATGTCCCAAGGATCCTTTCCCATTACCCCACATTGACTCCATGGTGGATGCAACGACGGGTCATGAACTGTTAACTTTTATGGATGCTTCATATGGATTTCAACAAATTCAGATGGAACCATCTGATCAAGAGGATACAGCCTTTATGACTCCAACTGGTATCTACTGTTATATTGCTATGCCATTTGGACTAAGAAATGCAGGTGCAACTTATCAAAGGCTAGTGAATATGATGTTCAAGGATCAAATTGGACAAACTATGGAGGTTTACATAGATGATATGGTGGTGAAATCCAGAAAGGCTGAGGATCACCTAAGGGACTTGGAGGAAGCATTCGATATCCTTGACAAATATAACATGGAACTCAATCCTTCAAAATGTCACTTTGGTGTTAAAGCAGGTAAATTCTTAGGATATATAGTGACAAAGAGAGGCATTGAAGCCAGTCCAGAACAAATCAAAGCTATAGTGAACATCAAATCTCCTGCCAATGCTAAGGATGTCCAGAGGCTAACAGGCAGAATTGCAGCTTTGAACAGATTCATATCCAAATCCTCAGAAAAGTACAAGGAATTCTATGATATTCTAAGGAAGAACAAGAAATTTGAGTGGACTGAGAAGCATGAAAGTGCCCTAAGAGCTCTTAAGGATTACCTATCCTCGGCCCCAGCCTTGATGAAACCAGAAAAAGGAGATGTGTTATCCTTATATCTTGCGGTATCCTCAAAAGCAGTAAGTGCCGTCCTTGTTAAGGATCACGAAGGTACACAACATCCTGTCTATTATGTAAGTAAGAGTTTACTTGATGCTGAATCCAGGTATTCACACCTAGAAAAACTTATCCTTGCATTAATTATGGCATCTACTAAATTAAGACATTATTTTGAAACTCATGCCATTATTGTTAAAACTAATTTTCCAATTAAGAATGTCCTCAGGAAACCTGAAATGTCAGGAAGGATGGCTAAGTGGGAAGTGAAGCTCAGTGCATATGATATAAGATATGAGCCCAGGACAGCCATTAAATCCCAAGCATTAGCTGACTTTGTGGCAGATTTCAGTAGTGATTGAAGCTGAATTAGAAGTCCAGCAGCTAGAAGAGACCAAGGATCCTTGGATACTCTATACTGATGGATCCTCAAATGTCAAAGGAACAGGGCTCGGAATACTACTAAAATCACCACAGGGGGACATAATACCCCACTCTATAGCTTGTGAGTTTCAAACTACTAACAATGAGGCTGAATATGAAGCCTTGATAGCTGGTTTGCAAATTGCTAAGCATATGAGGATCAGGTATCTTGAGGTACATGTAGATTCATTGTTAATCACTAATCACTTTAATGGATCCTATGCTGTTAAAGGTGAAAAGCTAACCAAATATTTGGAGATAGTCAAAGAGCTGGCACTCTCTTTTGTTTCCTTTAGTTTGACACAGGTATCAAGGGAAGAAAATACAGAAGCTGATGATTGGCTAATTTAGGATCATCTTTGAAGATCCCGGAGGATATAAGTATCCCCATTATCCATATTCTGGCTCCTGCCATCGAGGATCATGTGGCTATGGAGATAGGAGAGGATTCTGCAATTATCCCTAGTGAGGATACTCAATCTCATTCAGGATCATGGATCCTCCCAATCATGAGATACTTACAACATGGAGAGATTCCTACAGGAGAAAACCCTAGGGCTTTCAAAATTAAGGTATCTCAATTCACAATTTTAAATAATATGTTGTATAAACGATCTCTTGCATGACCATATTTAAGATGCATTGAGGATCCTGAAATCCAAGAAGTTTTAAAAGACTTCCATGAAGGAGATTGTGGAAACCACACTGGGGGCAGGGCATTATTCTCAAGGATCCTGAGGACATGATACTATTGGCCAACTATGAAGAGAGATGCTGTGGAGTATGCTAAGAAGTGTGATCCTTGTCAGAGACACAGCAATATCCTTCATCAACCAGCTGAATTTTTGCATCCTATATCCTCCTCTTGGCCATTTATGAGATGGGGTATGGATATAGTTGGTAAGCTTCCTAAGGCACCTGGTGGAAAAGTGTTCATGCTTGGTATGACTGATTACTTCTCCAAGTGGATAGAGGCTGAAGCTTTTGCCCAAGTCAGAGAAAAGGAAGTTATATCCTTCATTAAAAGAAATATTATTACTAGATTTGGTATTCCTTCTAAGATTATATATGATAATGGTTCCCAATTTATTGGGGGCAGAACTACTAACTTTTGTGACAGCTCGGGGATTAAGATGATAACATCAACACCAGTCCACCCATAAGCTAATGGTCAGGCAGAATCTTCCAATAAGATCATCATCAACAATTTGAAGAAGAAGCTTGGATCCAAGAAAGGGAAATGGGCAGAAGAGTTACCTTATGTGCTTTGGGCTGATAGGACAACCCCCAAGAATGCTACAGGCCAGACTCCATTCTCTTTGGTATTTGGGGCAGAATCAGTGATCCCTACAGAAATGGTGGTCCCAACTGCTAGAACAAGTATTCGTGATCCTGAGGAAAATAATGAAAACTTGGTTCAAGACCTGGATACTATAGAAGAAATAAGGGATCTGGCTAGGATAAGGATGGCCAGTTATCAACAAAGAATGGCTGGTGCTTACAACAAAAATGTCAGGATCAGAAAGTTCCAAATTGGTGACATGGTGTTAAGGAAAGCATTTCAAAATACCACCAATCCTGCTGATGGAAAGTTGGCACCAAAATGGGAAGGACCTTACTTGATTGAAGCTGAGGCAGGAAAGGGGGCATATCGATTGCTAACAATGGAAGGTGATTTGCTACCTAGAGCCTGGAATGCTGTCCATTTGAAGAAATACTTCATGTGAGCAGAACCCGTGATCCTCACATCATAAGTATCCTTGAAGGATCCTTAGAGCACAAATGATCCTTACTTTGGTAACATTCTAATCTCAAACTATTTCATTTCCTTACTTTCTCACATAAGGATAAGGATCTTGTATCCTCTATCCACCTTTCACGTGATTCAAAGTTTTGAAGGTTCAGGTATCCTTAGCAAAAGGATGGTTATCCACAAAAGCAACCAGTTACTTGGGTTTGACCCCAGTTATTTGGGCTTGACCCCAGTTCCGCCTGTAGCGCATGATGATCCTGGTATAGTTCATGGCAGTGGGACCAGTACTCGCTTTAGGGGCTGATAATTCCATTGTACTGGCTATACCTAGGATCCTACGTATAATGGTAGACGTACCATACATCCGTTCCTAAGGTTTCTAACGTTTTCACGTTAGCTAAGGTTTTGGCATTTTCATGCCACTAAGTTTGGATAGTCGCCAGTTAGGGCCATACTCCAGTTTACACACGATCCTTGGGCTTGTCCCCAGTTATCCTTGGGCTTGTCCCCAGTTATCCTTTGGGCTTGTCCCCAGTTGCTAACTTTTATATTGGCTTAGTCCCAAGTCATGTTCTATTTCAGGTCTTTGAAGTTGAACAATCAAGGATCCTTGATCCTTACTTCTTACTAAGGTTTGTCTTATGGTTATCCTGGCTATGGTATTAAGGACTAGGATCCTAACTTGGATCCTCAGGTATGATCCTTAACTATTTTGATTTTATTCATTGATAATTTGAATAACCCTTGTAGTTTGACAACTGAACTTACAATCCTTAAAATATACTACTTTTTGGAATTTTTCAACTATAGGATATTTGATCCTGGATCATATCCTAAATATTTAATTTGTTCAACTTTTCTTATCCAGACAAGTGTATATCAAAACAATTGAAAATTAAAAGGATATACAAGGATAACAACACATGATAAGCCAAAAAAGATTAAAGTTATTTTATTAACAAAGGATTAACCATCAAAAGTTGTCAAAATTGCCAACCCATGTTTCTACCAGCAAAACGTGGCCCGTCCACATGGGTTGGCAATGGGTGTCCATTGTTTGTGCGGTCATAGCATGCAGGTGATAAAAGGCGGCAGGATCACAATGGCTTCATCCCCCAAACAGAGGATCCCTCCACCATTTGTAATCCTACCTATTGTCCCCTGGATCCTTAACCCTAAAGCTATTGTTCGAGTACAAACCAACCATTGTTCAACAAAAACTACCATCAAACCTAAAAAATTGGGCTCCGGCTATGTCTAGAAGTGTCCATCATTGCCCAATCATGCAGCCTACACCTTCGCTGCATCACCATCCCCAGCTCCACTAGCTTCACCACCATGTTCCTTGCCACTGCCTCCAGCCTCGATCGTCAGGATCTCCTCAGCCTCCTCCTCGTCATCCAGCTCAGCCAGCCTTGCCTTCCAGCCTTCCACATCCCAGGTGCTCCTATCGAAGTTAGGATCCTGAGCTTCCAAGGCCATCTGCAATTTGGTCTTATACATCGATATGCCAGCAGAGACTTTAGCATCCTGGGTGATCTCATGCTTCTAGTAATCAGCATTGATTAACACCTTATCCGTCTCATTTTTGGCATTCTGGAGGTCTTTTTGGAGGTCGGAAATCTTAAGATCCTTGAGCAGTGCAACTTGTTGGAGGTCAGCAATCTTCCTATCCTGCTCCTCAACGTTCCCCACATAATCTTCAATCTCAGTAAATTTCTGCAAAGAGGATAAAGAACAGTTCAAGACCAGGTGATCCTCAAACAAGCAGGATATATAAGCAGGGACAGTGATCCTTACATCGTTGAAGTACTCAAGGAACTGGTGGCGGATCAGAGACATACCTTGCAGATCCTCAGCTTCAGAGGCTTTTCTTTTCTTGCCTCTCCTTCCTTTGGAGGGTGCCTTGGGGATTGAAGCAGTTGGGCTAGCAGGAAGCTTTTTCTTGGTGGATCGCACGTTATCCAAATCGGTCACGCTGAACTTGGAGGCGGATCGTGAAGCTTTTCCAGCACCTGCACAATCAAAGTAAGATAAGTATCCTTATCCTATTTCTATTTAACTATTTATTCAAATCTTTAACTATACAAAAAACAGGATACTTACTTGACATTGTGACTGAGCCTGAGGATACCTCTTGTGAATCCTAGGTGATTGTCTTGAATGATCTTGTTTCAGGACTGAGTCTTCTAAAGGCAGCAAGCCTTTCTTTGGTAGCAGGAGACGGTATGAGGTGTGAGACAGTAACAGCTGCATAACAAAGAACAAAAGGGTGTTAGTGATCCTTATACAAAAAGAAGTCTGTCTGATGATCCTTCTCAGGATCCTCTATCCTACCATGGGTGGCCCGTTTCCTTGGTAAATCCTTTCCATTGGGGATAGAATCTCTTTTGATGAAGAAGAAACGCCGTTTCCAGTTGGTGTCGTTCTTGGTGGCTTTAAAAATTGGGTGTTCTTCACCAGGCTAACGTTTGAACAAGTATCGGTGGGATCCAAAGGTAGTGAGATCATACATCTCGGCCAGCTCTGACATTCCTAGGTCAATCCCCTCCTGCTAAATGATCCTCTCAAGGGTACACAAAACCCTCCAGATCATTGGCATATCTTGGATATAAGAAATGCCAGTAAGAGGGAAGAAGGATTGGGTAAAGGCTGGAAAAGGATAGGTATAGCCTATGGTGAACGGGGTAACTGTTTTGGTCAAAAATCACACAAGGATAATGCAACCAAACTCTTTGTAACCGGGGAATGATGCTTGGTATGATGAGCAAAGTAAAGGATCACTTAAGTATAAATTGCACAAGCGACACAAGGATTTATACGAGGAAAAAGCCCTTGATCAATGAATGATCTCCGGCATAAAAAACCTCGGGTGATGGAAACTACCGATCACCAAACTTCAATATAACAAACAATGTTTACAACTTCGGATGGTAACGAGCTAGGTACAAGGATCACTATAGTATCGTATGCTAAAGCGTGTGAGAAATGTGTTGTCCCTTCCAAATGCTGAAGAGTGCCCTTTATATAAGTGTGTGTGGTCGTATTTTAGGCAAATCACCTAACTACTAGCTCGTTACCCCTTTAGGAATAGAAGTAAATTTAGCCTAATTAATTGCCCTTGAATTGTGCTGAGTTTCCATATTCTCCATAACGTCCATCTTTGATTATGCATGTGCGAAATTAGCGTGACAGATTCCTTGTTTACGTTGCTAAGACCAGGTCCAACTCGTAATTCCTGCAAAACAACATTAAATCCAAAGAGAACAATCGTTAGTATGAGGATCCTTATGATGATCCATGATCCTGATCCTGGAGCTCTTCTGAGGATCACTATCTGCCAAAGAAACAAGGATCACTTGTTAGGACACCAAGTAAGGATCATAGGTCATAAAAATCCAGCCCTAACAATTGCCCCCAAAATATAAGGAGTATTTATGTAATATAGACGAGTTATATTTTGCCGGTCTTATCTATAACTAACTCAACGGATATATAGCCGTTAAGGTGGAACTATCCGTTGCGATCTGACGTCATGGAGGTGACAGCCCTGCACAATCATGATTATAAATAGAGATAGGGATAGGATCGTTTGCATTTAAATTCAGGAACTCTTCCCTTTATAACCGCGACCAGAGGATTGAACAGGTATTCCCCTTTATCTTCTTTCTTCCTTGCTCTGTTTTTCTTTTCTTTTTCCATCGTCTTGTAAAAAATGTTGCTCCGGAATTCTCCCAGTAAGGATCCTAAGAATAATAGCCCCTTGAAGGGTCAAGGGATCATCAAGGATTCCCCCACCGAGAGGTGTTGTTTTACTGATTCTCAGATTGACAAAATCCGTCATTGTTTTCCGGCGAACACCTTCTTTAAATCTTTCAACCCTACCGCTTTGAGCGATTATATCTCTGAGACTTGGGTAGCTTTCCCGGTCACTCCTTTCATGATAGGATACTCATATCCTTTCCCTCAGTTCACCAAGTCTTTTTTCTCCCTTACCGGCATCTGCTATATCCAGGCTATGCCGATGATCTGGAGGGTTTTATACACCCTTGAAAGGATCATCGAACAAGAAGGGATTGATCTGGGTATGGCGGAGTTGGGTGAGATGTATGATCTTACAACTTTTGGATCCCACCGGTACTTGTTCAAACGAAAAGCTGGAGAGGAGCACCCTGTTCTCAAGGTTACCAAAAATGATGTGAACTGGAAGCGGCGGTTCTTTTTTGTAAAGAGAGATACCATCCCTAATGGGGAGGATTTGCCCAAGAAGTGGGCCACCCATGGTAGGATATAGGATCCTGGAAGGATCACCGTAGAACTTGTCCTGTAGCATGAGAATCACTGATGTTCTGTTGTTTTCTTGTTGTGCAGCTATCTCCGTTTCACATCTTAGGTTGACTCCTGCTGCAAAAGAGAGACTCTTGGCCTTTAAGAAGCTTGATCCTGAGATAAGAACCTTCCAGGTTGCCACCCAGGATTCTCAGGAAGTATCCTCTGCCTCTGTCACAATGTCAAGTAAGTATCCTTATTTAAAAAGCAATTCTGTGTATGATTTCAAATTTAGCTAGAATACTTATCCTATTTTGGTTGTGTAGGTGCTGGAAAATCCTCTAAGTCTGCTTCGAAGTTCGGCATTGATGATCTTACTAATGTCAAATCTGCAAGGAAGAAGACTCCTGCTGCTAGCCCAACTGCTTCAGCCCCTAAAGCACCAATCAGGGGAAAAGGAAGCAAGAAGAGAAAGGCCTCTGAGGATTTGCAAGGCCTGCCCCTGCTTCGCCAACAGTGTCTGGATTACATCAGCGAGGTAAGGATCACTGTCCCGTTTATGTATCCTGCTGGTCTAAGGATTACTTGGTTTCTGACATTATTCCTTGTCTTCCTTGTAGAAATTTGCTGAAGTAGAGACATATGTCGGCCATGTTGAGGATCAGGATCGCCAGATTGCTGACCTTCAACAGGTTGGGGTGTTGAAGGATCTCAAGATAGCCGATCTTCAGAAGGAGCTCCAGGCCACCAAGAATGATGCTGCCAAGATGCTGATCAACTTTGACTATGAGAAGCACGAGATCACCCAGGATGCCAAGGTCTCTGCCGCGATAACTATGTACAAGATCCAGCTGCAGATGGCTGCGGAGGCTCAGGATCCTGCTTTTGACAAGAGCACCTGGGATGTCGAAGGCTGGAAGGCTAGGCTGGCTGAACTGGAGGATGATGAGGAGGCTGAGGAGATTCCGATGCTTGAGGGTGGAGACATTGGCAAGGATCAGGGTGGAGAGGTAAGTGGAGCCGGTGGTGATGGTGCAGCGAAGGATTGAGCTACAGGATTGGGCAATGAAGGAAACTTCTAGACATAGCTGGAGCCAAATTTTTGTTTGGTGGTTGTTGATGTTTTTTTTTAAACAATTATGGTCTGTAATTCGAACAATAGTTTTAGGGTTAAGGATCCGGGATCCTTCAGACAATAGGTAGGATTACAAATGGTGGAGGGATCCTCTATTTGGGGGATGAAGCCATTGTGATCCTGCCGCCTTTTAATTTCCTGCATGCTATGACCGCACAAACAATGGACACCCTTTGCCAACCCATGTGGACGGGCCACGTTTTGCTGGTAGAAACGTGGGTTGGCAATTTTGACAACTTTTGAAAGGGTTAAATATTTAATAAATAAAACCTTTTAACTTTTGACTTATCCTGTGATGTTATCCTTGTATATCTTTTATTCTTTCAATCGTTTTGATTTATGCTTGTCTGAGTAAAAAAGTTAAGCACATTATGTTTAAGAAATTCAGGATATGATCCAGGATCAAATATCCTATAGTCGAAATCTTCCAAAAAGTAGTTAATTTAAAGGATCATACGTTCAGTTGTCAAGGTCTAAGGGTTAGTCGAAATAATGAATGTATTCAAAACAGTTAAGGATCATACCTGAGAATCCAAGTTAGGATCCTAACCTTTAACCAGGATAACCATAGGAAGAACTTTAATGGGTAATAAGGATTGAGGATCCTTAATTGTTTATCTTTGAAAACCTGAAAGTAGAATATAACTTGGGACTAAGCCAATATCATAGATAAGTTAGTAACTGGGGACAAGCCCAAAGGATCACTGGGGACAAGCCCGAAGGGTAACTGGGGACAAGCCCGAAGGATAACTGGGGACAAGCCCAAGGATCGTATGTAAACTGGAGTATGGCCCTCACTGGCGACTATCCAAACTTAGTGACATGAAAATGCCAAAACCTTAGCTAACGTGAAAACGTTAGAAACCTTAGGAACGGATGTATGGTACGTCTACCATTATACGTAGGATCCTAGGTATAGCCAGTACGATGAGGTTATCAGCCCCTAAAGCGAGTACTGGTCCCAAAGACGTGAACTATACCAGGATCATCGTGTGCTACAGGCGAAAACTGGGGACAAGCCCAAGGATAACTGGGGACAAGCCCAAATAACTGGGGTTGAACCCAAGGATCTGAGTTGCTTCTGAATATTGTCGACATTATGCTAAGGATACCTGGACTTATCAGAACTCAAAATCTCGTGAGAGAAGGATGAAGGATACATGATCCTTATCCTTAAATAAGAAGATATGTAAATAAGAGTTCAAGCTTAGGACATTACCAGAGTAAGGATCATTGATGCTTCAGGGATCCTTGAAGGATACTTCCAATGTAAGGATCATTCATGCCAGAAGGATCCTGCTCACATGAAATATTTTTTCAAGTGGACAGCATTCCAGGCTCTTGGTAACAGATTACCTTCCATGGTAAGCAATCTATATGCCCCCTTTCCTGCTTCGGCTTCAATCAAATAAGGGCCTTCCCATTTTGGTGCGAATTTCCCATCAGCAGGATTGGTGGTATTTTGGAATGCTTTTCTCAATACCATATCCCCAACTTGGAATTTCCTTATCTTGACATTTTTGTTGTAAGCACCAGCCATTCTTTGTTGGTAGCTAGCCATCCTTATCCTAGCCAGATCCCTGATTTCTTCAATAGTATCCAAGTCTTGAGCCAGGTTTGCATCATTCTCCTCAGGATCACGGGTACTTGTTCTAGCAGTTGGAACCACCATTTTTGTTGGGATCACTGATTCTGCCCCAAACACCAAAGAGAAGGGTGTTTGACCAGTAGCATTCTTGGGGGTTGTCCTATCAGCCCAAAGCACATAAGGCAATTCCTCTGCCCATTTCCCCTTCTTGGATCCAAGTTTCTTCTTCAGATTGTTGATGATGATCTTGTTGGATGATTCTGCTTGACCATTGGCTTGTGGGTGGACTGGTGTTGATGTTATCATCTTAATCCCCCAACTATCACAAAAGTTAGTAGTCCTGCTCCCAATAAATTGGGAACCATTATCACATACAATTTCGGAAGGAATGCCAAATCTAGTTATAATATTTCTCTTAATAAAGGATATAACTTCCTTTTCTCTGACTTGGGCAAAAGCTTCAGCCTCTATCCACTTGGAGAAGTAGTCAGTCATAGCAAGCATGAACACTTTTCCACCAGGTGCCTTAGGGAGCTTGCCGACTATATCCATCCCCCATCTCATAAATGGCCAAGAGGATGGTATAGGATGTAGAAATTCAGCCGGCTGATGAAGGATATTGTTGTGTCTTTGAAAAGGATCACACTTCTTAGCATACTCCACAGCATCCCTTTTCATAGTTGGCCAGTAGTATCCTGTCCTTAAGATCCTTGAGAACAATGCCCTGCCCCCAGTGTGGTTTCCACAATCTCCTTCATGGAAGTCTTTTAACACTTCTTGAACTTCAGGATCCTCGATACATCTTAAATATGGTCCTGCAAGAGATCGCTTATACATCATATTATTTAAGATTGTGAATTGAGATACCTTAATTCTGAAAGCCCTAGGATTTTCTCCCATAGGAATCTCTCCGTGTTGTAAGTATCTCATGATTGGTGAGATCCATGATCCTGAACCAGATTGAGTATCCTCACTAGGGATCATTGCAGAATCCTCTTCTATTTCCATGGCCACCTGATTTTCAATAGCAGGAGCCAGGATATGGATGATGGGGATACTTATATCCTCTGGGATCTTCAAAGATGATCCTAGATTGGCCAATGCATCAGCTTCGGTATTTTCCTCCCTTGGTACTTGTGTCAAACTGAAGGAAACAAAGGAGAGTGCCAATTCTTTGACTATCTCTAAATATTTGGTTAGTTTTTCACCTTTAACAGCATAGGATCCATTAAAGTGATTAGTGATTAACAATGAATCCACGTATACCTCAAGATACCTGATCCCCATATGCTTAGCAATTTGCAAACCAGCGATTAAGGCTTCATATTCAGCCTCATTATTAGTGGCTTGGAACTCACAAGCTATGGAATGGGGTATTATGTCCCCCTGTGGCGATTTTAGTAGTATACCAAGCCCCGTGCCTTTAACATTTGAGGATCCGTCAGTATGTAGTATCCAAGGATCCTTGGTTTCATCCAGCTGCTGTACTTCCAAATCGGCTTCCTTTTGTAAATCACTACTGAAATCAGCCACAAAGTCTGCTAATGCTTGGGATTTGATGGCTGTTCTAGCATTCCCTTGATTTTGAGGCTGGTTTCATTGATGAGGTGTAACAATCCTTAGCCTCCTGTTGACCACTATCGATCTTGATTATTCCCCATGGGCTAGGGAGCTTCACACACTGATGGTAGGTGGATGGGACTGCCTTCATATCGTGTATCCAGGGCCTGCCAAGGATAACATTACAACAAGACAAACAGTCAATAACACAAAATTTTTGATAATTATGTAATCCTTCCACGTAAATTGGGAGTTTGATGTCCCCCAGGGTTTTCTTGGTTTCGCCACTAAATCCCACAAGCATGGAGGATCTTGGTGTGATATCTGATTCAGGGATACCCATTTTCTTCAGAACATCAAGCTGGATAATGTTTACTGAGCTTCCCCCGTCAATAAGGATCCTGCGGACAAAGTGGTTAGAAATAAAAAGAGTAATAACTAAACTATCATGATGAGGATCCTGGATGTTAATTCTATCATCCTCATCAAAGGTTATGATTTTTTCCTTCCGAGACACTTGATGTTCGAATAGGTCTTTCTCCGTTATCCATTTTAGCTTCCTTTGCATGCCTTTTAGCTGCTGAGAAGGATGTACCACAGATGTCTGATCCTCCAGAAATAAAGTTGATCACTTGTGCATCTGCCGGAGGAGCTGGAGCTCTTTCAAGGATCCTTTCAGGATCCTGAGTCCTTTGCTTTTTTCTTCCCAACAATTCTTTCAAATGCCCCTTGCTCAGCAGATATCCAATTTCCTTTCGTAATGCGATGCATTCCTCTGTCAAATGCCCAAAATCCTCATGGTATGCACACCACTTTGATTTATCTTTAGCTGCGGCTGGTTTGTCATTTTTTCTGGGCCATCTGGCCTTTTCTCCTAGATTCTGCATTGCAAGGATTAGTTCAT
Source organism: Helianthus annuus (assembly GCF_002127325.2). Classification (NCBI taxonomy): domain Eukaryota; kingdom Viridiplantae; phylum Streptophyta; class Magnoliopsida; order Asterales; family Asteraceae; genus Helianthus; species Helianthus annuus. Next base: position 12,221,619 of record NC_035439.2, read on the forward strand.
GGTTATCAACGGAAAAACAGTATTCAGAAATCGGAGGATAATCTTCATCATCCTCTTCTTGGTCAACAGCATGCACATTCTAGTTGTCAGTTCTGTTATAGGATTTGAATTTGTTGCTTTTGAAAGAGGATCCTTGCTTTTCTTGTTTTGAGGATCCTACTTGTCTCTCCTGGATCCTCTTGTCATCCTCTAGCCGGATGAACCTGAGTGCCCGAGTTCTTACTTCGTCTAGGTTCCTGCATGGTGTCATAACAAGATCATCATAGAACAATGAATCCTTAAGCAATCCCATCTTGAAGGCCTCAACAGCTGTGGCCACATCCAAGTTAGGAATATCCAAGGATTCTTTACTAAATTTGGTTATATAATCCCTTAATGATTCATTATGACCCTGAGTTATCCTATATAAATCGCTAGTCAATCGTTCAAATTTTCTACTACAAGAAAATTGATTATTAAATAAGTTAACTAAATTAGTAAACGAAGTAATAGAGTAAGGGGGAAGACTTAGCAGCCATTTAAGAGCTGATCCAGTAAGAGTGGATCCAAATCCCTTGCACAGGCATGCATTCCTTTAACCTTTCTGGAATTGGATTGATCTCCATCCTCTCCCTGTATTGTGCTATTTGTTCCTCAGGATCCGTCGTACCATCATACAGCTTCATAGTAGGGATATGGAATCTTTTGGGTATCTCAGCATCACAAATTGGTGGTGCAAAACGAGATACCTTATGGCTTCCGTCTGCAATCTCCGGGATAGGTTTGACTACCCCTGGTACACTTGATATCATATCCTTCAGTTTCTGCAGTTCTCTGGCCATAGCATGGTTGATACCTGTATCCTGCATGAATCCATGGTTAGTGGTAAGAGGATTATTAAAAGTGTTACCTCCCATCGGGTTCAAGTTAGGAACATTGGATGTGAATCCATATTGCTGGGATTCTGGGATGATGGAGGGACCAGTGGAAGCAATGGTCTGCATCGGAATAAAATCTCCTTGATGGACATCTGGACTTCCTGTTTGCAAATTCTTCAAGGATCCTGGTATCTGAAGGAATCCCTGAACATGGGATGATCCTGGAACGAAGGAGGATCCTTGAACCTGGGATGATCCTGGAACGAAGGAGGATCCTTGAACCTGGGTTGATCCTGGAACGAAGGAGGATCCTGAGTTCATGAAGGATCCCATATGCTGAGTATAGGATCCTGCCGGTTGGAAATATGATCCTGATGCCCGAGTCACTGCTGCTGGGCCGAAATGCACTCCTCTTAATCCACCCATATGTTGAATGTCTGGGACCTCTGATGGCTGAGAAGTAATCATCGGAGTATCAAAATTCAAAGATTTGGGCATTAGTGGGGAATGATCTTCTGCCGTTTTCTTTTGCCTTTTGAGATCTCCGATTTCCTTGAGGATCCTGTCATTAGTCTCATCCTGCTGCTGCATACGATCCCTCATCTGCAAAATCAAAGTAAATATATCACTAGTACTGGGAGCAGAAGAAGTTAGAGCAGAAGATGAAGGTTTAGAGAAGATAGGATTTGGTCTCTTCTCAGCATTTTTCTGAGATCCAGCTGGTGGTGGAGGCAAAGGTGGAATGCCATTAGATGAATTGACTGCAGACATCGCTGTGGAAGTATTCTTCAACGATGAAGCCATGCAACACTCCGGAATGATCACCAACAGAAAAACTTTCTTATGAATGAAGCACCAATTGCCCCAAGGTGGGCGCCAAACTGTTTTGGTCAAAAATCACACAAGGATAATGCAACCAAACTCTTTGTAAATGGGGAATGATGCTTGGTATGATGAGCAAAGTAAAGGATCACTTAAGTATAAATTGCACAAGCGACAGAAGGATTTATACGAGGAAAAAGCCCTTGATCAATGAATGATCTCCGGCATAAAAAACCTCGGGTGATGGAAACTACCGATCACCAAACTTCAATATAACAAACAATGTTTACAACTTCGGATGGTAACGAGCTAGGTACAAGGATCACTATAGTATCGTATGCTAAAGCGTGTGAGAAATGTGTTATCCCTTCCAAATGCTGAAGAGTGCCCTTTATATAATTGTGTGTGGTCGTATTTTAGGCAAATCACCTAACTACTAGCTCGTTACCCCTTTAGGAATAGAAGTAAATTTAGCCTAATTAATTGCCCTTGAATTGTGCTGAGTTTCCATATTCTCCATAACGTCCATCTTTGATTATGCATGTGCGAAATTAGCGTGACAGATTCCTTGTTTACGTTGCTAAGACCAGGTCCAACTCGTAATTCCTGCAAAACAACATTAAATCCAAAGAGAACAATCGTTAGTATGAGGATCCTTAGGATGATCCATGATCCTGATCCTGGAGCTCTTCTGAGGATCACTATCTGCCAAAGAAACAAGGATCACTTGTTAGGATACCAAGTAAGGATCATAGGTCATAAAAATCCAGCCCTAACAGTAACAGGAAAGGCAATCCAAGTTTCAGAAACATGATCACTCAAAGCAGTGGGATCAAAGGATTTGAATACGGTGTTCGCTGGGAAGCAATAACGGGTTCTATCGGTCTGTGGATCAGTAACAACAGCGTTCTTTTGCGGAATCTTTGATGATCCATTGACTTTTCAGAGGGCTGTTCTTCTGGTGATCTTTAGCGGGAGAATTCCGGAGCATCATTTTCGACGAGATGATGATAAAAGAAGTAAAACAGAGTAAGAGAAGGAAGAAGAGGAAAAGAGAATACCTGATCGATCTTTGGATGAGAATTTAAAGGGAGTTTCTCTTAGATTTAAATGCAAATTGATCCTATCTCTAGCTCCTATTTATAATCATGATCTTGCAGGGTAAGTCACCTCAGTGACGTCAGGATTGCAACGGATAGTTCGATTTTAACGGCTATATATCCGTTAGTTTGTTGCGGATAAGATCAACAAAATATAACTCATTTATTTTACATAATCACTCCTTATATTTTGGGGGCAATTGTTAGGGGAGGATTTCCTAATGACCTGTGATCCTCAAGTGTTATCCTGTTTGGTGATCCTTACTTCTGTGACAGATAGTGATCCTCAGAAGTGCTTCAGGATCAGGATCATGGATCATCCTAAGGATCCTTATACTAACGATTGTTCACTTTGAATTCGGTATTGTTTTGCAGGAGTACCGGCTTGGACTTGGTCATGGCGATATTCCTGGAGCATATTCCCTTCAATTCTGGACGTGCTTGACCATTGTGAACGTTGTGGAGAACGTGGGGAGAAGGCACGAAATGCAGATAGTTAGTTAGGCTAGATATTTTCTATTTTTAAAGGGGATAGCGAGCTATTTTTAGAACACTTGGCTATTTTTTGGCTACACACACTCGTACAACTGCACTCATCAGCTTACGGCAAAACACTTAGCAATTTTCATACATTTCTACACGATACACTATAGTGATCCTTGTACCTAGCTCGCTATCATCCGAAGTTGTAAAAGAATTATTGTTTAATTTGAGTTGGTGATCGGTAGTTTCCATCACCCGAGGTTTTTTATGCCGGAGATCATTCATTGATCAAGGGCTTTTTCCTCGTATAATTCTTTGTGTCACTTGTGCAATTCATTTCTGAGTGATCCTCATTGTTGTTTACCAATTCAAGCATCATACCCCGTTACAGAGAGTTTGGTTGCATTATCCTTGTCTGATTTTTGACCAAAACATAAATAATGTAATAACCAAACCGTCATGATGAGGATCCTGTATGTCCACATGGTCATCCCCATTAAAGGATATGACTTTTTCCTGGGTAAGAATGGATGTTCGAACAGGTCTGTCCCCATTCTCCATATTTGTCTCTTTAGCATGCCTCTTAGTTGCTGAGAACCTCCGGAGATGAAATGGATGATTTGAGCGTAAGCTGGTGGAGGAGGAGCTTTTTCAGGAACTTTCTCAGAATCCTGGATCCTTGAATTTTTCCTTCCGAGCAATCTGTAACGCCCCGTGTTTTCGAATGTCAAAGTCAAAGTCAAAGTCCAAGTCAACTTTGACTTTCTTTAACCGTAGATAGTCGTATTTATGTTTTAGTTGTATTATGTGGAGTAAGTGTTGTAATCAGCAAGAATCGAAGTAATCGAATGTGTTATAAAGCTAACCGATCTACGACTGTGAATGATAGGAAGTAACAATGCGATAAAGTTAACTAATCAGTAATCAAACCGGTCTAACGATCATCGAACTCGAGACTCGAATTATGCGAATTGTGGTATTGTTATACGTGTGTGTGTGCCTTACGTGTTACTTGTGCGTGTTTACTTTATGTTTGGTGTGGTATTCAAGCAAACCAATCGAAAATCAAATCGAAACTCGAAAGCAATCGAACTCAATCGAAATCGACATCGAAACATGACTTATAGAAGATTGTATGCTAGATATAGTGGTTGGGATTAAAAGTAATTTGACTAGGAAACCCTATCGTATTCGTATCATCGTCCATCGAAATCGAAACGTCGAAAATCGTCGCGAAATACTCAAAGTGTGTCGCGGATCGAACAGGAGGCAACCTGATGGAACAGGCCAGCCGATCGGCTAGCATCTTGCCAGCCGATCGAGCAGCCCACTCGATCGGAGCTCCTGGCCGATCGGCTGCCACTTTCCTCTTTTGGAGCCTATAAATAGGGCTGTCATTGTCACACTTTCCATTTTTGGAAAGCTCTGACCGAACCAACCATCTTCTTCACCTTTTCTCAGATTTCTCTCAATCCCGGTAAGTTTTCACTCTAATTCTTGTACGATCTTGATCATTACTTGATTCTACACCTTTCTATCTTTCAAAACTTGGATTTTAACCGTGAAATCACCAAGATCTAAGTGTTCTTGGGTGATGTCATCATGGTGTTCTTACAGAACATCATGTTTTGGCCTCATTCAACTATGATTAGCTTAGATCTAACCGATTTCCACATAAACAAGCTAAGATCAACCAAAGATCTTGACATTCACAAGTTGTGAAGGAATGAAAGAAGGAATCCCAACTTTCTTTCAACTCTTTTACACTCAATGCCTTCGAACCGATAGAAACGAAACTTGAACCAGCTAACTAATCATCCAAACAGTTAAAAGGTTCAAGATTCGGGATCTATGAACAAGGTTCATCGATTTCGGGTTAAACTCTAAACCGATATTCCGAACCGTTCACCGGCCGGACTTGGGTGATTCCTGTTCGAGCCAAAGAAACAAGTAGGAACGGAGGATACCATAGTTCAACACGTTGTCAAGATACCTTGAAAGAATGACAAATAAACAAATAGCCAAGTGTTAGATGAAAGGCCGATCAGGTCAGAAATGCTGGCCGAACGGCTAGGCTGTTCGAACAGCCCAGCCGATCGACCGGGCCAGCCGATCGGCTAGCACATGGTCCCACACTTTCAAAGTTTCATGAGGTATAGTATTGACGAAGTAGTGTTCGATCGAACATGGCACTCGATTGGTGAACATTGTTGTTCGGATCATGAGATACTATGCTTCAACACTTAATCGTTTTCACAACTCGTTCGTAGTAGGGAATGCCAGCCGATCGAACAGACTGTTCGATCGAGTGACATTCAGTTGAGGACCAATTCTGAAGTTTCTAGCCGATCGAGTGAGCTAGCCGATCGAGCGAACCGCTCGATCGACCGACTTGAAAGGTAAGAACACTTCAGTGTTCTCATATACTACAACGAAAACTTCAAAAGTTCAAATCCTCTAACACAAACACACTAGAGGAAGAAACAATCCACTCGAATGGCCCAGCTGATCGAGCCTGCCGGCCGATCGAACAGGACTGTCCAACCGAACATACCAGCCGACCGAACAGCCTGTTCGATCGAACCTGCCATTCGATCGACCAGCCCATTCGATCCATCCATACTTGTTTACTTTTCTGCGTTACTTATCGTTATGCTATCGAACTATTCAGGCTAATCTTACTCTCAGCGCTCCCTTCAATCCACAATCAATCACTGTGAGTATACTCGATCCCTTTTTGCCTTTAGCACTTTTGGGTGTTACATACGTTACTTATCAACTCACAATCAAACACAAACTATTTGAACACTAACCGAATGCATGTGCTATTTGACTAAATGAATGTTGTTTATTATGTTTACACGTGGAGTGCTATCTACCTGCCTTAGCAACATAGTACTATAGTTTGGACTCAGCACCCGTTCACACGGGGGTTGTTAAGGACAATTACTTGCATGGATTACGGTGGTAATCATGTATTGCGAACCGTCTCGGACGGTCAACCCGCAGTCGTTGGTATCGATGGACCCATGTCGATAATTAACATGTATCGTTTTCCTCTGTGTACGTGCTTGGTCATGTGTAAACTATTCGAACTCTATATGCTATTATCAAACTTGTGTGCTCACCTATACAGTATATGTATTGACTTTATTTTAACGTATGTGACAGGTGCTTAAGTTGCTAGGATGCTTAGGCGCATGGTGATGAAATCGAGGCTAGGGAGTCTAGAACTAATAAACATTTGTCTGTAATAATTGAATCTGAGTTGTCGGAACGGGATTAATTGCCTAGTTGCTTTCTATGATAACTTGTTATTTATTTGGGACACGGTATGGGACGTGTCATGTAAACTGAATTTATATAATAGTTGTTGTGGAAACTTCTGGACAATCTGTTTCGCTCAGTGCCGCGCCCCGATGATTCCGCCATCGGTTGGGGTGTGACAGATTGGTATCAGAGCCATAACTATAGGGAATTAGGCAGACACGACCTAGTCCGGGTCGCTGTCTTAGAGACCTAGACTATAGTTAGGAACCATCAGACCCAGTTTATGTGCCTTATTCTGTAATTCTTCACTATCACTACACTTAAATTTTCAACTAACGTCAGGTGATTCAGTCAGGAATAGGTTTGAAAACCGCAAACTCCCGACTAAATTTCTTGACTTATGGGGATTTTACTCCTTCATCTCGACATTTTTGCCAATAAACGAGGAGAATTATACAAAAACAGGTGTGAAACCCCCATTTTGATGAAAATTCTTCTCGATTTTACTAAAAACAAGGAAGAAATTGCTAAGCCAAGGGGTGAGACCCTAACCTTAGCAGTTTGTTCTGTATTTTATTCATCTCACCAAGGCTTCGATGGACTCCAACTACCTGAACTCACAAGTATGGCCTAGGGAACGCGTGTGGAATGCCCAAGAATCGAGGCAGAAACACGACCTCTAGAGTCGAAAGTGATGACAAGTCTACTGTGAAAAGTCAAGTTACCTAGGGTAGTCGATGTCTAGTAGCCGCAGACAATCTATCTCTCGATTTTATGTGTTTCCATTCTGAGAACCGCAACCGCGTACTCTGATGACTTGTTGATTTTTATGTGTTTTGTGTGCTTTCTCTGTTTTGTGTCTATATTTGCTTTCTCTGTTTTGTTTTGAGGTAATATTCGATTTTGCTACCACTACGATCAACACACACGACTCGCATTTGCTGATTCTATCTCAATTCGAAACCCAGTTATCCCAAATCTAGACGGTATCATGCTATGTTATGCTATACGACTAAGTTAAACTATACTATACGATGCTATTCAACATACTATTCGAACGACACGCGAACTTTGAAGGATAGGTTTCTATATTCTGACTACCTCAGTGATTAAGTGCCTAGGTATTTACGTGTTCTGTGTTCTGTGTTCTATGTGCTTACGTGCTTTTCTGCTTCTGTGATTCTGTTCTATGATTAGGTATATCTGTGATTATGTGCATATATGTTACGTGATGTGTGATTCGACGTGATTCTAAGCTTTAGTAGTCTAGACGTGTGAGGTGAGATTCGATTTCGTTGTGTTGAGACTCGTGACGATGTCTAATGCAAACCATGTCGTCGTCTGGATCCCGACACCGAACCCCACTTACCCGCCAGGAAAAGAGGGACAGACGTCTCGCTGCGATCATCTCCAAAACTGTGGCGAAAGCTGTGAGTGAGGTGTATGAAAACGCTAGCAAGTCGTCTGAAGAATCCCGAGCTGAAATCCCCAAGGAATCGAGCAAGGCTGCTTTCAGCTTTAAGCAGTTCAAAGCATGCGGACCAAAAGAGTTCACTGGCGAAGATGGTCCAACAGCCATGTTTCACTGGTTCGACTCGGTCGAAGTCACTCTGCGCCAGAGCGGATGTCCTAAACATCTTCGCACTCTCAATGCTACAGGTGTCTTCCAGTCCCGTGCTCTAGACTGGTGGACAGCCGAACGAAACAAGCGCGGAAATGATGCAGCTTACGGGCTATCATGGAAGGAGTTGAAGGCGATTATGATCGAAGAATTCTGCCCTCCTCATGAACGCCAAAAGCTGGAGGACGAGTTCTGGGGAATCAAGCAGAAGGATGGAGACAACGCTGCTCTCACTGCTCGCTTCAAGCAGCTTAGCATCATATGTCCTGATCAAGTCAAGACCTCAGATCAAGCCATCAAGAAGTATATCCGAGCTCTGCCCGATTGTGTAGCCGACTTTGTTCACGCCGCCAAGCCAGCAACGATCGAAGAAACCTACCTACTCGCCGCTGAGATCAATGATAAGCGAGTAAAGGCTGGTTTCTGGGATAAGCCAACCAAGTCTCTGCATCAAGTCACTGCAACACCCACCGACTCATCTGCTCAATCCTCTAAGTCTTCAAGAAGGAAGAAGAAGAAGAACAACAACAACTCCAGCAACAAGAGCTGTGCTGCCGCAACAACTGCTGCTCCTCTACAAACTGTACCAGTTCAACAGCAGCAACACCAGCGCTCAGCTCCAGTGATCAATGCACCGCCAGCGAAGCGTGCATACACAGGCCCTCACCCACTCTGCCCGACATGTTCGTATCATCATCCAGTGGGTCTAGCTTGTCGTTTTTGCGCTCACTGCAATCTCTACGGTCATTTCACTGCGAACTGTTGCTATGGTCCTCGTCAAGCCCCAGTTCAAGCTACTGTCATCCAAGCTCTACTCCCTGCCCCTCAAGGCCAACAAGCAGCTCAAGCACCAGCAGTCAATGCTCGAGTCTGCTTTGCATGTGGTGACCCTAACCACTTTGCAAACAGGTGACCGAACAGGGTGGTTAAGCAAGAGCCCCAGCAGCAACAACAACAACAGCAACAACAGCAGCCTCAGCAACAGCAGCAAGCAACCCATGCCCGAACCTTCAACATCAATGCCCGCCAGGCTCAGGCGGATAACAACGTGGTTAATGGTACGTTCCTTGTGAATGGTATTTATGCATCATGTTTGTTTGATACTGGAGCCGATAACTGCTTTGTGTCATTTGAATTTGAGAAGCTACTTAGTCGTAAGCGCTCTTATCTATCCTCGTCATTCGAAGTCAAAGTCGCTACAGGAAGAACCATTGCCGTTAATTCAGTAACAAGATAAACAGTCAATAACACAAAATTTCTGGTAAGAATGCAGCCCTTCAATATAAATTGGGAGTTTAATGTCCCCCAGAGTATTCTTAGTCTCACCACTGAATCCCACGAGAACAGAGGATCTTGGTATGATATCGGATTCAGGGATATTCATCTTCTTAAGAACATCAAGCTGGATAATGTTCACAGAGCTTCCTCCGTCTATAAGGATCCTGCGGACAAAATGGTTAGAAATAAAAAGAGTGATAACCAAACCATCGTGATGAGGATCCTGTATGTCAACACGATCATCTTCATCAAAAGTTATGACTTTTCCTTCGGAGACACTGGATGTTCGGATGGGTCTATCTCCATTATCCATCTTGGTTTCCTTTGCATGCCTTTTAGCTGCTGAGAAGGATGTTCCACAAATGTCTAATCCTCCAGAAATAAAGTTTATAACTTGTGCATCTGCTGGAGGGGCTGGAGCTTTCTCTGGGATCCTTTCAAGATCCTGAGTCCTTGACTTCTTTCTCCCCAATAATTCTTTCAAGTGCCCCTTGCTCAACAAGTATCCAATTTCTTTTCTCAGTGCAATGCATTCTTCAGTGAGATGCCCAAAGTCTTCATGGTATGCACACCATTTGGACTTATCTTTAGCTGCAGCTGGTCTGTCATTTTTCCTGGGCCATCTAGCTTTATCACCTAAATTCTGCATTGCAAGGATTAGTTCATTGTGATCAACAGAAAAACAATATTCAGAAATTGGAGGATAATCCTCATCATCCTCTTCTTGTTCAACAGCATGCACATTCTGGTTATCAGATTTGTTGTAGGATCTGAACTTGTTGTTCTTGAATGAGGATCCTTGCTTCTCTTGCTTTGAGGATCCTGCTAGCCTCTCCTGGATCCTCTTGTCATCCTCTAACCGGATGAACCTAAGTGCCCGGGTTCTTACCTCATCTAGGTTCTTGCATGGTGTCATAACAAGATCATCATAGAATAATGAATCCCTCAGCAATCCCATTTTAAAGGCTTCAACAGCCGTAGCTATATCCAGGTTAGGAATATCTAAGGATTCTTTACTAAATTTAGTGATATAATCCCTTAATGATTCATTATGACCCTGGGTTATCCTATATAGATCACTAGTTAAACGCTCAAATTCTCTACTACAAGAAAACTGATTATTAAATAGGTTAACTATGTTAGCAAATGAGGTAATAGAATAAGGGGGAAGACTTAGCAGCCATTTAAGAGCCAATCGAGTAAGAGTGGATCCAAATCCCTTGCAAATACATGCTTCCTTTAATCTTTCCGGGATGGGATTGATCTCCATCCTTTCCCTGTATTGTGCTATGTGTTCTTCAGGATCTGTTGAACCATCATACAACTTCATGGTCGGCACGTAGAACCTCTTGGGTATCTCAGCATCACAGATTGGTGGTGCAAAACGAGATATCTTATGGCTCCCATCTGCAATCTTCGGGATAGGCTTGACCACTCCTGGGACACTTGATATCATATCCTTTAACTTTTGCAATCCTCTGGCCATGGCATGATTGATACCTGTATCCTGCATAAGGCCATGGTTAGTGGTATAAGAACTATTGAAAGTGTTACCTCCCATTGGGTTCAAATTAGGATAAGTGGATGTGAATCCATATTGTTGAGACTCCGGAATGATCGAAGGACCAGTAGACGCAATGGTCTGCATTGGAATAAAATCTTCTTGATGGATATCTGAACTCTCTGATTGCAAACTCCTTAAGGATCCCGGAATCTGGAAGGATCCATGGAACTGAGAGGATCCTTGAAGCTGAGAGGATCCTTGAACCTGCGAGGATTCTGGAACATACGAGGATCCTTGAACCTGCGAGGATCCTGGAACATAGGAGGATCCTTGAACCTGCGAGGATCCTGGAACATAGGAGGATCCTTGAACCTGCGAGGATCCTGGAACATATGAGGATCCTTGAACCTGAGAGGATCCTTGAAACGGCCAAAATCCTTGAATCTGCTGCGCTCCTGAGTATCCTCCTGAGCTTGTGAAGGATCCTATATGCTGAGGATGGGATCCTGCTGGTTGGAAGTATGAACCTGAAGCCTGAGTCATTGCTGATGATCCGTAATGCACTCCTTTTGGTCCTCCCACATATTGAACATCTGGAACCACTGAAGGCTGAGAAGTTACAACCGGAGTATCGAAATTCAAAGATCTGGGCATCAGTGGGGAATGATCCTCTGCCGATCTCTTCTGTTTCTTTGTGTCTCCAATTTCTCTAAGAATCCTTTCATTGGTCTTATCCTGCTGCTGTATATGCTCCTTCATCTGCAAAATCAGAGTAAACAAGTCACTAGTAGTAGGAGTATAAGAAGCAGAAGAAGTTGGAGGTTTTGAGAAAATAGGAGTTGGTTTCTTCTCGGCATTTTTCTGAGGTCCAGAAGGTGGTGGAGGCAAAGGTGGAATGCCCTGAGATGAATTGACTGCAGACATCACAGTGGAAGTGTTCTTTGACGATGAAGCCATGTGCTTGAATGCAATGAACCAAAATGATCACGAAAATGAGAATCTCTTGGGAATGAAGCACCAATTGCCCCACGGTGGGCGCCAAACTGTTTTGGTCAAAAATCAGACAAGGATAATGCAACCAAACTCTCTGTTACGGGGTATGATGCTTGAATTGGTAAACAACAATGAGGATCACTCAGAAATGAATTACACAAGTGACACAAAGATTTATACGAGGAAAAAGCCCTTGATCAATGAATGATCTCCGGCATAAAAAACCTCGGGTGATGGAAACTACCGATCACCAACTCAAATTAAACAATAATTCTTTTACAACTTCGGATGATAGCGAGCTAGGTACAAGGATCACTATAGTATATCGTGTAGAAATGTATGAAAATTGCTAAGTGTTTTGCCGTAAGCTGATGAGTGCAGTTGTATGAGTGTGTGTAGCCAAAAAATAGCCAAGTGTTCTAAAAATAGCTCGCTATCCCCTTTAAAAATAGAAAATATCTAGCCTAACTAACTATCCGCATTTCGTGCCTTCTCCACACGTTCTCCACAACGTTCACAATGGTCAAGCACGTCCAGAATTGAAGGGAATATGCTCCAGGAATATCGCCATGACCAAGTCCAAGCCGGTACTCCTGCAAAACAATACCGAATTCAAAGTGAACAATCGTTAGTATAAGGATCCTTAGGATGATCCATGATCCTGATCCTGAAGCACTTCTGAGGATCACTATCTATCACAGAAGTAAGGATCACCAAACAGGATAACACTTGAGGATCACAGGTCATTAGGAAATCCTCCCCTAACAATTTATATCTAACCATTTTGTTCGCAGGATTCTCATTGATGGGAGAAGCTCAGTGAACATAATCCAGTTGGATGTCCTCAAAAGAATGAACATCCCTGAATCTGGTATTGTCCCAAGATCATCTGTCCTTGTGGGATTCAGTGGAGAGACAAAGATTACATTGGGGGACATCAAACCTCCTATTTATATAGAGGGAGTGAATTCTGTTAAAAAAATCTATATTATTGATTTCTTATCTTGCTGTAATGTTATCTTTGTCAGGCCATGGATACACGATATGAAGGCAGTCCCTCTCAACATATCATCAATGTGTCAAGCTCCCAACTCTATAGGATGTGGTGAAGATAGAAAGTGATCAGCAGGAGGCAAAGAACTGTTACACTTCTTCAATGAAACCAGCCTCCGAGGAGCAAGACGTCATGGAGGCAAGAGAGCAAGACGTCAAGGATATTCGGTTAAATCCAGAGGATCCTGAATCCAAAATTTTTATAGGATCCCGGATCCTAGACAGTACTGAGCAGGATTTAATATCCTTCTTGAAAATCTACCTTTGCTTGGAAACATGAAGACACGACATGTATATCTAAGGATGTTATTACTCACAAAATTGGTATTTACAGGTCATTCAAGCCAATACACCAAAAAAGGAGGAAATTTGCACCCGAAAGAAATGCCATTATCCAAGAAGAGGTAGACAAATCGCTCAAGGCTCTTAAGGATTATCTATCCTCAGCACCAGCCCTGATGAAACCAGAAAATGGAGAATCATTATCCTTATACTTAGGTGTTTCAGCTAAAGCAGTAAGTGTGATCCTAGTTAAGGATCATGAATGCTCTCAACATCCGGTATATTATGTAAGTAAAGTTCTACTTAATGCTGAGGCCAGGTATTCTCATTTAGAGAAATTAATTCTTGATTTAATTATGGTTTCCGCTAAACATAGACATTATTTTGAAACTCACACCATTATTGTGAAAACTAACCTTCCTATCAAGAATGTTCTCAGGAAACTTCAAATGTCAGGTAGAATGGCAAAGTGGATAGTCAAGCTCAGTGCATATGACATTAAGTATGAACCTAGGACTGTCATCAAGTCCCAAGCTTTAGCTGACTTTGTGGCTGATTTCAGTAGTGATCTACAAAGGGAAACTGAATTAGAAGTTCAACAACTTGAGAAGACCAAGGATCCTTAGACACTCTTCACGGATGGAGCTTCAGATGTTAAAGAAACTAGACAAAGCACACTACTAAAATCGCCAGGGGGGGACATTATACCCCAATCCATTGCATGTGAATTCCAAACCACTAATCATGAGGCAGAGTATGAGGCCTTGATAGCAGGTTTGCAATTAGCTAACAATATGAGGATCAGGTATCTTCAAGTATATGTAGATTTTCCATTAATTACTAATCATTATAGCGGTTCTTACACTGTCAAAAGCGAAAAGCTAATCAAGTACTTAGAAATAGTCAGGAAACTGGCAGATTCTTTTGCTTTTTTCATTCTATCACAGGTACCCATGGAAGAAAATGCAGAAGCTGATACTCTAGCTAATCTTGGATCATCACTGAAGATTCCAGAGGATGTGAAAATACTCATCATCCATGTTTTAACTCCTACAATTAAGGATCACGTAGCCATGAAGATAGTGAAAGATTCTGCAATTGTACCCAATGATGGTGCACAGTCAAGTTCAGGATCCTGGATCCTTCCTATCCTGAGATATATATAACATGGAGAGATTCCTACAGGAGGAAATCCTAGAGCTTTCAAAGTCAAGGTATCTCAATTTACAATATTAAATAACATGTTATATAAACGATCTCTTGCAGGTCCATATCTAAGGTGCATTGAGGATCCAGAAATTCAAGAAGTTCTAAAGGACTTTCATGAAGGAGATTGTGGAAACCACACTGGGGGCAGGGCACTATTCTCAAGGATCCTTAGAACAGGATACTATTGGCCTACCATGAAGATGTACGTTGTGGAATACACAAAGAAATGTGATGCTTGTCAAACACACAGTAATATTCTACACCAACCAGCATAACATCTGCATCCTAAGCAGAAGCTTTTGCTCAAAGTCAGAGAAAAGGAAGTTATATCCTTCATTAAGCGAAACATTATTACTAGATTTGGAATACCTTCTGAAATTATTTGTGATAATGGATCCCAATTTATTGGGAGTAGAACTACTAACTTTTGTGGCAGATGGCCAGTTATCAACAAAGAATGGCTGGAGCATACAACAAGAATGTCAGGATCAGAAGATTTCAAGTTGGTGATTTTGTGCTAAGGAAAGCATTCCAGAACACTACGAATCCTTCTGATGGCAAGCTAGCACCAAAGTGGGAAGACCCCTATCTAATTGAAGCTGATCTGGAAAGGGGGCATATCATTTACTGATAATGGATGGTGATCTCCTACCAAGAGCTTAGAATGTTTTTCATCTCAAAAAATACTTTAAGTAGGAAGGATCAGGGATCCTCAGCGATACCAGTATTCTGATTAAGGATCCGGGATCCTCAAAAGATATATGATTCTACATTTGGTAACACATTACTTTCATTTTCATTTTCATTTTCATTTTCATTCATTTTATACTTATTACTTATCATAAGGCAAAGATGTTAAACATTTAACATCTATTTTCATAAAGTTTAAGCTTTTGCAGAGTTGTTATCATTTTACAGAAGATCAAAGTGGTTGGCCAACTCTCCAAAGTTTATGGGCTTGTCCCCAGTTTATTTGGGCTTATCCCCAGTTATTTGGGCTTATCCCCAGTTTTGGGCTTGTCCCCGGTTTTGGGCCTGTCCCCAGTTTCGCCAGTAGCGCACGATGATCCTGGTGCAGTCAAGGCAATGCGACCAGTACCCGCTTTAGGGGCTGACAATTTCATTGTACTGGCTGTATTCAGGATCCTACGTATAATGGTAGACGTACCATACATCCGTTCCTAAGGTTTCTAACGTTTTCACGTTAGCTAAGGTTTCGACATTTTCATGTCGCTAATGTTTGGATAGTCGCCAGTGAGGGCCATACTCCAGTTTACACAAGTTATTTGGGCTTGTCCCCAGTTTGTTGGGCTTGTCCCCAGTTTATTTGGGCTTGTCCCCAGTTTGTTGGGCTTGTCCCCAGTTTATTTGGGCTTGTCCCTAGTTTATTTGGGCTTGTCCCCAGTTATTATGGGTTCATTCCCAATTATTTGGCTTGGTCCCAAATTTGTTTTTCTTACAGGATCTTGGAGCTCTAAAGTTATACAAGTTCTGACAATAAGGATCCTGGATCCTTGAAACTTTACTTTTCACAGTTTGATTATTCAGTATTAATTTACAAGGATATAGAATCCTGACTTGGATTCTCTGGTATGTTATATTCTAACTTTTTCTAAGCTGCAAGTTGTCTCTTATCCTTTTTGGTTAAGGATCATTGATCCACATTTATATGAACACTTCAAGTTTTCTGTTAAAAGTTTAACATTATCATCAGATTTCCAATAACTTTCCAGTTGTTTGGCGATGATATCTTTGGAAATAGAAAGCATAAATGAAAAATAAAAAGGGAAGAAACAACAACAAATGTAGCTAAAAAAAAGTTTAGTGTTATTACCCATTCATTATGTATCAAATCATCTGGCCTGGATTTCACCAGCAAAACCATACCCAGGCCGGATAAGGCTATCTAATAGTTCAAGTGTCTGTGCAGAAATTAAAGTGCAGGAAGGTTAATAGCGAACTGTGTAGAAGGATTCATTCTCCACAAACAGAAGGATCTTCTTGTCTGTAAAGGAATTTGAGGAGTTATCTCTAACTCTATGTTTTGCAATGATGATTATAGCAGGTCTTATCAGTGACGACAGACATTGTAACGACTAGTTACCAGCAGCAACGGCTAGTCCGCTTCTAACGGAAATATGACAGCTGTGAATCCTTATCACAACTGCCATATTGGGGCAATTGTTAGGGCATGAATTATATGCTAAGGATCATCTATCCTGAGACTGGGCATGGATCACGGATCCTTAATGGATGATGCAGGGAGTCTGAGGATCCAGAGTCTGAGGATCACAGGATCCTTAACAGAACTTATGATTTCTAACAATTGTCACGTTTTTAATGTTTAAATGCAGATAATGGACGTAGTGGACTACTTCTTTGCTGGAATCTCGTGGAATATGCTTCATAGGCACGTGCTTAATGAAGAAATAACCGTTAGTGGTGATCATGGGTGACTTCCACCTTTTTCGGAAAGTTAGTTAGTTGTTTTTTTCTTATCTTTTAAGGGGAAAACGAGCTCATTTGAGGCATAAGTCGAACACACCATAAAAAAAACACACAACACTCGAATTCTCTGCAAACACTTAGCAAAACACACACTTATACTAGCAATTCATTGTATTGAGCTTGTTTTCTTCGGAAGTTGTACAAGGATCATTATTGTTTTTGCAATATATTTGGTGATCGGTAGTTTCCATCACCCGAGGTTTTTTATGCCGGAGATCTTCTAAAGATCAAGGGCTTTTTCCTCGTATAAATCTCGGTGTTCATCGTTGATTTCATGTACTTGTCGTTCATACAATTAACCAAGCATCATACCTCACAAAATCAGATTTGGTTGCATTATCCTTGTGTGATTTTTGACCAAAACAGTTTGATTGTAGATACAGCTCGATATCCTGAGCCGTATCCTGATAACTGTTTTTGCAAACAACTAAATTAGCATATTTTCAACACACATTCTTAGCACACTACCTCACTTAACTAATTTGATCACTTAATTGCTTCGGTAATTTTTGACCAAAACAGTTACAATGAAACAACAAGATTTTTAAAGGGAGCCGGGCTAATGCGATGACTACTGTGGAAGACATAAAAGACAGCAGCTTATGGTGGATGGTGAAAAGGGGTAAGTTACCAGGGGTGAATAAAGATAGCTGGAAAAGTTTTGAAGGGTTGGACTTTGGTTAACCCCTCTGTTGTTTGTCTTTGTTTTGTTCTCTGGTGTACATGTCTCTTAGCTTCTTGCTAAAGGCTTTTGTTTGGTGGAATGTTATCTTTCTCTTTGGCTGGCCAAAAAAAAAAGTTGTCCTCACAAGTATTTGGGTTTTCTGGCGTATGCGTAATGATGCACATTTCAATAATGAGGCGGTGCAGTGGCGGACGTAGGAATTATTCCATAGCGGTGCAGAATATTTTTAAAAATTTTAGGCCGTCTAGATATATAAATAAAAAATTCAGTTCGGGCCAGGTCAGGTCATGTAAAACAAAAAAACATCAAACTAAAATCTTTGAGTGTTCAACCATCAATATTCCTTAATTTTCAAGTTTTGAATTTCTACTTTTCAAACCCTATACTAGAATCATGTAATAAATAAAAGATTAAGAGACAACAAACTAATCCTATAACGGCTAAAACAACCCCAAATTATATTATGTGTCTTGAACAAAATCACATAAACATTAAAATAACAAAAAAAACAAAACAAAACATGTACCTGTTCGTGGCCGGAATTAAGCTATTCTTCGCCGGAATGTTGCAGTCGCCGTCGGGGGTGGGGGCGTCACAGGTCGCTGCCAGTGAGGTGAGGCAGAGGGAGGGTGGGAGTCGCACAAAGATGGTAGTCGATTGGGTTTTTTTGTAAACTGGACTGATTTTGTTTAATTAAAGTTGTATTTGGGTTGGGCTTGAATTTATATTAACTTATTGATGGAATGATTTCAAGTTTTATTAAAGGGATTAGTGGGTTAACTTTTTTACATAATTGGGTCGGGTTTCAATCTGTGTTCACAATTTTTTTTATACAAATTCATAACATTTTTTCTAAGGGGTGCGGACGAAAATTTCCAAGGGGTGTGGTCGGAATTTTTCGCGGAAAATACCACTAACATTTTTTTCAAGGGGTGCGGCCGCCTAACCATCCAATAGGGTAGGTCCGCCCCTGAGGCGGTGTCCATGATGAGGGCAGTATAAGAGATTTAAAGCTATGGCTTTCAGGTGGGTGGTTGAAGCATAGGTCTAAGGACCAGTCGATTGCGGTTCTGTTTATAGTTTGGTTTATTTGTAGTTTAATTGGTGTTAATGGGTGGGTTGAGTAGGTTTGGGTAATGGGTTAAGATGGATATGGGTTAGGATGGGTTTGGGTTAGGTTGGGCTTATTAAGAAATGGGTTAGAATGGGTTTTTGTCAAGATGTATTTGGGAATGATACAAAATTCTAAAAAATCAGAAAGATAATAAAAAATTCAAAAAAACCAAAAAAAAATAGGCAAATTGGATTTAAATAATCCCAACTCACTGTTATTGGCCAATAATAATCCCAACTCATTTAATCATCAATAATAATCCGAACTATTTACTTTTGTTTGTAAAATACTCCCAGTTAAAAAAACACTAACTAGGTTAAAAAATTGCTGATGTGGCTTGCCACGTCACCTGCCACATCAGCTGCCACATCATCAAAATATGCCACGTAGACTGCCACATCAGCTGCCACGTCATCAAAATATGCTACGTAGACTGCCACATCAGCTGCCACGTCATCAAAATATGCCACGTGGCAAGCCACATCAGCAATTTTTTAACCTGGTTAGTGATTTTTTAACTGGGAGTATTTTACAAACAAAAGTGAATACTTCGGATTATTATTGGTGATTAAATGAGTTATGATTATTATTGGCCAATAACAGTGAGTTGAGATTATTTAAATCCAATTTGCCAAAAAAATAATATAAAATAAAAAAAAAACTAAAAAATAAAAAAATTCTGAAATATCAAAAAATAATTAAAAAATCCAAAAAATTCTAAAAAATCCTAATAATCATAAAAAATATAAAAAATTAAAAAATCTAAAAAATTATTAAAAATCCAAAATATTCAAAATTATCAAAAAAATTAAAAAATCAAAAAATTCTAAAAAATAAAAAAATATAAAAAATCAAAGAAATTCTAAAAAATAATTAAAAATCCAAAAATTCTAAAAAAATAAAAATATTATAAAATATTCTAAAAATTAAAAAAATCTAAAAATTAAAAAAATAATAAAAATAAAAAAATCAAACAAATTCTAAAAAAATAAAAAAAAAATCAAAAAAATCAAAAAATTCTAAAAAATCCAAAAAATTCTAAAAAATCCAAAAAATCATAAAACATTCTAAAAAATCAAAAAAAATTCTTAAAAATCCTAAAAACTTTTTTAAAATTTTTTGGATTTTTTTTACTTTTTATACTTTTTTAAGATTTTTTTGTTTTTTTTATTTTTTGAATTTTTTGGATTTTTTATTTTTTATAATTTTTTGTATAGTTTATTATTATTTTTTAGAATTTTTTATTTTTAGAATTTTCTGATTTTTTAGAATTTTTTTGATTTTTTAGAATTTATTTATTTTTTTAGAATTTTTTTATTTTTTAGTATTTTTTTGATTTTGTGTTATTTTTTTGATTTTTTATAATTTTTTAAATTTTTTATTATTTTTTGACTTTTTAGAATATTTTATATTTTTTAAATTTTTTTTTGATTTTTTATAATTTTTTTATTTTTAGAAATATTTTTGATTTTTTATTATTTTTTATTTTTTAAATTTTTTGGATTTTTTTATTTTTTTTATTTTTTAGAATTTTTTGGATTTTTTATTATTTTTTTAATTTTTTCGAATTTTTTTGATTAATTTTTATTTTTTTGATTTTTTTGGATTTTTATTATTTTTTTGATTTTTTAGAATTTTTTTATTTTTTTGAAATTTTTGGATTTTTTTGATTTTTTAGAATATTTTGAATTTTTTATTATTTTTTGATTTTTTAGAATTTTTAGATTTTTTATTATTTTTTGGATTTTTTAGATTTTTTATTTTTATTATTATTTATTATTTTTTTGATTTTTTAGAAATTTTTATTATTTTTAATTTTTTTATTATTTTTAATTTTTTTTTTATTTGTGATGCCAACATCTATGAACACTCGAATAAGATGAAAAATCTGCCTGTGATGCTCTTTTTTGAGTTACTCATTTATCCTGCCTAATACCCATCCTTATCTACAAATTATTTTAAATAGGTATCATGTAACCCATCATGACTAATTTTTAGTTATTTCTTAACCCATCCTGATCCATTCTCATTTTTAAAATGACCCAAAATAACCCAAAAAACTCAAATGGGTTTTATTTGCCAGGCCTAGGTGTTGATGTAATTTTGGTGTATGGGTGTGATGTTGCCAGTATGTTTTTGCTGGTTGGTTTCATTCTAATAAATTTTGGTTGGCCTTAAAATAGAAAAAAAAAATGTTTAGTAAATTTGATTTGTATAAAAGATTTTTTTTTCTCTTTCAACTAAATCAGCCATGTTAGTTGTTGACCTTTGAATTTTAGTCATTATTTTTCAGTAAACCAATTCCAACCTAAATTTCTTTTTATATCCAGTTCTTAATCTAGCAAAATCGACGAATCTTTTTAACCTACATCTTTATTAAGTAATTTTAATGTCAAAATATATTTTTATAAATAACAGATTCTAAATTATAAATAACATTTTGTATTTCAATGATATTTAAATTAATTACATTTTTGATGTAAGTAAACGTGGTGTTTCTAACACATTTAATGTTAGTAGATGTTTCATCAACTATAATCTTGAATACATTAATTTATTTAAGACAGTATATACTATAATTGTTTCAGGTTAACAAATGGCATTATCAATCAATATGAAAATGTATATGATTTATGTTTTCTCGTATATTGTAGGTGTTCAATTCTCAAAGGATTCTCAAACCATATTTGAATCATTTGGTGTTTCTTTGTCGGAACTTCAATCTAATCCTCCTAAATTTTCTAGGTTTATATTATATGTTTCTTCAATTTTTATATAATTTTGAATACCATTTTTAAAACTATGTTTATGTATTTGCCATTTGTAAATAGATTTATGTTAATAGTCAAATCTTACATTTATAATGTGTCGTATTTATAGCAAATAGTTATGACTTAATTTTAAGTATTTTTATAGTCATTTATTATGTCAATACACATTGTTTAATGCATGTTTTCTACAAATTTTGTCAATTAAGTTAAAATTTATCTATCCCCCACTTGTGGCCTAGTGGTAGGAGACTTGGGTTTTCCAATGGAGACTCAAGTTCAATTCTCACTTGTGTCATATTTGGGTGGATATTGGGCAATGATGGTGACAAACCCACGGAGGGGGGTTCGATCCTGAGCCGCACCCCGGTTTTCATCCGGCTGTTACTTCAGCGAGGCAACTCGTGTGGAGGCAGTACGGTTTCCGGGGGAACACCATAACCAAGTCTGGCCAACCCAGCGCGGGCCCGGTTAAGACAACGTAAGTCTGGGCAGACTTGGCTAGGGCCGCTGATTAGGCGGTGTGACATTAGGTCACTCAAAAAGAAAGTCACCGATCAAAAAAAAAGTTAAAATTTATCTCAACTACAACTGTTAATACAAAACAATTATAAAACAATATAACGTTTGAATATATTTTTATTTTATTTAACGACATAATTAGATTAATATAAATTAATTTTTGCTACTCATGAAGTTCAGATAGTCTTTCTATTTTATAATTTGTTGTATATATAATTTAAATAGTCTAACCCCATAAATTCACGAGGAATAAGGGAAAAGAATTCTATTTTAGGGTGAAGGGGGTGCTCACCTAATAGGTGAGTCCCCTCTCTTACGCCAAACCAATCCCCGTGTGCCACGTCAACTCCCCTCTTAAACTCCCATAACACCCCAATTTGATGGCGCCACTCCCCTCTTAACTACCCTTGTTTTTTTATTAAAAAAAAAAAAAAAAAACAAAACAATTGATTGGTTGGAAAGTTGATTGGCCCCGCCATCTCTCCTTCTTCAATCGGTGAACCCACACCCAAAACCCACCTCGAATCGGGACCCCGCGGTGATGGCGGCGGTGTTCCCGATCGGGGAAACCCCTCACCGAATCACCTCCCCGAATACGCCCCGGAGACCCTTACAATTTGTTGTATACCTAGTTATATTATAATTGTAAGAAGGGAAAAGAATTCTAGAATTTGGCGCCAAGAAACTCTCTGATAAGCAAATTTGGTCAAAAAAGCAAAAGCCTACCAGATATGGCGCTCTTTTCCGCGTTCCTTTGTACACACCTATAAAACATATTTGACTCTTCCTTTAAACGCATGACCGTTATGTTGAGATAACATTCTTAATTAAGCCGGATTTGTTTCTTTCTAATTTCTTTTAATTCATATATTATAAAAACTGATATATGCATCTGGCTATAATGATACGACTAAAAGAATAATGACATGTAAAAAAATAAGGTGAAAATATGGAGATAAAACTGTTTAGGATATTTCAATAGCTTAATAATATATTTAGCTGTGTTATATTAGGGTGGATGTGATACTAAAGGGTAAGTAGACTAGCCTTGATCAATCATCACTTGCCACGTCAAATTTAATGCAAAGTAATTATTATTTTTTAGGTAAACACCGGTGATATCTACCCATGCCACAAACTATTTTTTTTTAATATTAATAAAGTCAAATGCCCTAACCAATCAAAACCCACCAACCAATCTCAAGGTCAAGACCCACCTCAAACAACTCAACCTACTCACGAGTACCCCTTCTCGCTAACCGAACCCGCCTTGCCTACCCTTAAGTGTGACACCCCGCGAAAACGCTCAACCACACTAGCTTCTTCTGCGACTGTTTACAAATTTCGGGACGAAATTTCTTTCAACTTGTGGATGATGTGACAACCCGTAACTTTGAGGTAAAACCCGGTTATAATTACATCTCAAAACTTTTGAGGCCCGAACCATAAATTGATTATTACACATTACATCAGTCGATTGATTAATTATATGTTTATAATTAGTTGGTTTATTAATTATATTAAAAAAATAAATAAAGAAAACCCAAACCGAACCCACCCCACCTTGCGGCCCAACACCTTTTCCTTTTCTCCTTAAATCTCGGCCCAACTTTCAAGCCCATAAGCCACCTTGGTGGTTTGCGGCCCAGCTCCAAAAATCCCAACCGCCACCCCTTTAGGTTACGTATGTACGCATGTTCAATTATAACACTTCAACACAAACCCTACCCTACCCTCTCCTCCCCTTGGTAACTTACGGCAGCAGGAAGACACATACCCCTGTCGCGATCTATCTTCCTCTCGGTGCTCTCTCTTCCACACTCTAGCTCCCTCGTTTGCATCTATCTTCCTCATACGGTTAGTATTTTATGTTGTTTGAGTTTTAAGTTCAGTTGATACATGGCTGCGTTGGTATTTGTTGTTGATGAACTTGATGTTATGATGTTAACTGGTAGACTAGAAATCATGAAAATCGTATATGAGAATTCCTACGCGTTTTCGGTTAGTTTGTTACGTTGTTTTGATTTAAATTCTGCTAATTCATGGCTTCGTTTCTGCGATTGTTAATACGCATGATGATGTGAGGATATGATGATCAGATGAGTTGCGTGAATTAGGTGTTGTTTTGGTTAGTGTTGCACTCGGTTAGTTGTTAGGGTTTAGGCGGGATGGATCTTGAAGGGTTATAGGTTAAAACTTACTGATTTAATGGCGTAGATTACGTAGGGCAATTATAATCTGCTGTAATTAAACATTATGGGTTGTTGGGTGCGTTAGTTTGGTTGGGGAGATCGGGCAACGAAAACAGAAGTTGTCCGACAGTTACAGCCGACTTTAATCGGCTGTAACCAGGTCATAATACAACGAAAATTGGATTTTCTTGAGTCTAAAACGTGGAATTTTGAAAAACGCTTCTAATGGCGCTGGAATCATAATTTTTGGACATCGTCTGATATTTTAAATAAATTATTTTGTTTCAGCAATTAAAGCTATATTTTTCTGCAGATTTTACGTGTTATGTTTTAAGTCATAACTTGGTGGATGTTTAGAATTAGACCATGAAATTTTTACTGTAGATACCTTATGTGTTTATGCGAACCTTCAACTGGAATTACGTCAATCGGATAATCGAGGATTTTTAAATAAATTTTTCCGTGAGCTGCAGTAAGAAAGCGATGAATCTGATTTCTGCTTGGTAAATTAATTTTTATAAATTTTTGGTAAAGATTTAGACTCTAAAATTTTAGCACAAGTCCAACCCCTCCGAGGGGCACGCCACATAAAAAGATCGTAATTTTTGCAACCTCGTAAGTATGTTAAACGCGCTTCCCAAAACAACTTGTTTTCAGTGATTTTAGCTATGTACGATTTTAAATTGTTAAGTGACGAATTTGCTACTTTTAGTGTCCGCGTGTGCATGATAATTGTATAACTGAGGAATAGCATGTCGTAATGTACATTATGAACCTATGCTTGAAAATATGCATGATAATTGAACGTTCGATTCGTTTACGGCCCTAGTAATGACCGATGCATACAATTAGCAGAGCATGACCGTAATGCCCTGGGATGGGAAAGGTACATCCAACTTGAAAATATGCAAGTTTTTTTTTTTTTTTTGCTCAAAGGAACCGGTTGATGATCGAAGCTGAAAAGCACAAAGAAGTTTTATACGTATGCTAGATTCAATTTGAAGACAACTCCAAAAGCATGAAATTTTATATATATTCGATTGCATTACGAGTTTCGGTATCATAAAAAAGCGAAACGATATTAGCCGAATTCTCGTCGCATAGCGCGGGCAAATCTTACTAGTTATTGTTAATAGTTTCATAAAGAGTAGAGTTTCAACCGAGTCCACGTTGTTTTATTGAGCAACTTGAACTTGACTAGAGCTTTAAATCTTTTCAATTGATTTTTTGTCGAGCTGTGCATATAGAATACAAGATCAAAGTACGTTAAATATGCACATATTTAAATGTGTAACATATGACATTGTTCTAATCATCGTTAGAGTTACCTAAACTGATTTTGGGTGTTTTTTACATATTTAAGGTATATTGTTTTATCAAAAACAATTAATATAATATAATCGAGTTTTTCAAGTGTCTTGAATCATCCTCAAGCCTGCATCATGAAGGCTTGTTGAGTTATGAGTACCAGCTTTAGTGCTTTACATAAAATACTTGGATTGATGTTGAACTCGATCCTTATTGACCTAAATCTTATTCAGTCTCGTTTCTAGTTCTAGGTGAATGAACCTTTTTAAGAATTCATACTTTAAATGGAAAAATGTTAAAAACTTGATTGTCTAATTTATTTATTTATTGAAAGGTGTGAATTACTCACGAATGTTGGAAGGTTTAGCATATGTTGTCTTAACCGGGTCCGCGCTAGAGAGCCCCCTCGCACAAAAGATCCCCAATTTAAACCTCTCAATGAGAAACCCTTATCATCTAGACTCGAACTTAAAACCTAGAGGAAAAAACCCACCAGAGTCCAACACTAGTGATGGTTTCTAATTTAATTTAATTTATTTAGATTCGCATTTAGCTCAATCTATATTCAGGCACTCTATTCAATTTTGACTTGGGGTTTTCTTTGAGCCCCATCCAAAACTCAAATTAGAACCTCAATAGCCATACATTTAAAATGGAATTTTAATTTTAAATTCATAAAGAAATCCAATAACAATAATAATAATTTAATAATTTGCTTTAGATAATAATTTATAAAGTTGGTAGGTTGAGGCAGGGATACTAGGTGTAGATTTATACGCAATACGACTTGTCCATCTGGCTAGGCCCCGTGCCAATGTTTGTTCATCAATAACTTTCATAAACTTGTTTTAATTAAAAAGAAATTACAAACCATAAAATTTACACTTATGTATATTGATCGATCGAGTTAGAAAAACAGGGAAACTCTGTTATCCTGAATTGGTGTTTGAGAAATAGGGTGAACAACGATATTTCATCTCGAGAAATACAACAATGCTTCAATTTACTCAATAACTTGGATATTAAAGATCGCTAAGATAAATGGTTACGGCTAGGTAATGGTCCCGGTGTGCTTAGTGACAGTGCTCTACGTATGGCAATTGAAGATCGATATGTCAACCATGTGAGTTATACTGTTATATTTATAGGCATGTTTGGGTCAATTGGCTATCGCTAAAAGTTAATTGCTTCATATGGAGATGTTATTAAATATAATTTATCGTATTTAATATACGACCATTATAATTACTTATATAATATTGGATCAAGATATTAAATTATATCTTATATATAGTATAGGTTGCTAATTGTTGATGGATCATATTACTCTTGTTAACTAATAAAGGATTTCTTTTTAGGTGTATTTAAGGAGATTATTAAAAAGACATTACACATAATATCACATAAATTCATTCCCTCTCTCTCTCCACAAGTATCGAGTTCATCAGTCAAGAACTCCTAAATTCCTATCACTCATATACATCCTAAACGGGAACCAAAAGTTGACTATCATGTCTACCTCGATGTTTGCATCAGTAACTAGATTATCTGCTAGCCTAAATGTTGTAACATGTATGCACTTTATATAACTGGATTGTCTACTTACATAACTTATCAACATGAGAACGACACAAAACAAAATCACTATGATGGTCGAGCTGAAAAGACAGAGGTACAAGAACCAATCCGTATAGGCGGTACACGTGTACTCTGGGTAGACTATATGCCAAATAGGCATTGGCTAAATCTGACGACTTATTATTTGTTCACTCTTGCTTTAGAGTTTAGTTTGAAATCGTTATATTAAGAAGAATTTATTTTGCACCATTGAATTCTATTTTGTAAATAGTATTCTATATCCTATATCTTACCATATAAAAAGAGTATATTTGTTTATTTAACGAAAAAAATGACATACATTTCCTAACAATTTTTATTTTTTTTTGTTATTGTATCACCAGCGGAACCGTCTGACTATATCTATTTCCATTAGGCTATAATACCATGGGCACTTCCTAACAATTATACCAACGTTATATAGGTACAAATGTAAAATTAATATTTAATTATTATACACTATAGTGACCATATGTTTTAAAAAGGCTCTCACTGTTTCACATTCATACATCTTATTTTCACATCTTTTTACACTCTATCTCTCTCTATATATATATATCTATGCATGTATAGAGAGAGATAGAGAAGATGGGTGTGTGAATATTAACTCCCTTTAAGACCCTCGGTAGTGAGGAGCCACCACATGGCAAAAGAAGGCATAGTGCTGCCGCACACCACTACGGCCGTCGCTATGGGGTATTTTTTTTTCCCTCTCGCGATGTATATCACGGCGTGATCATTCTTTCCCCACTCACACACATATACATACATACATACATATATATAAAGCCTCACACATATATAACCCCACTACACATTCAAGTTATGTAAAGCCCTTTCTTACACAATCTGCCACTTGTCACATAACGCCCCACAAAGAGGCTTTATAACTACACATGGCCTAAAAATCATCATATTCTTTTTCCCTTTGACAAACACTTTACACTTAAGGGTACCGGGGTACATGGGGAGGTGCGCGGGGAAGGGATTTGCCGTGAGGAGAATGTGCCGCCAACACTCTTGGTGTGCAGCAACCACTTGAGGTGAACTCACAATTCAGTAAATTGTTACCGCATGCGGAGAAGAAGAGGGGGAGAGGGTAATGGTGGGTTCCACTCTCTTTCAGCCAATCATACAATTATCTTTTAAAAAAATGGTTTAGGTGAAACCAACTCTTTTGATCAAGAGTAAAGTCCTTTTTGAGTCCCTTTGGTTTGTGCATTTTAACTATTTGAATCCAAAACCAAACTTCTTTTGATTTGAGTCCTTGTGGTTTGTATTTTTAACTTTTTGAATCCAAAACGCAAACCTCATCCAAATCATGAACTAAAAGGGTTGGATTCAAAGGGTTAAAAATACAAACCACAGGGACTCAAAGGGTTGGATGTGGTTTCACTTTGTATTCAAAGGGTTTAAAATACAAACAACATGGACTCAAATCAAGACAATTTTGATTTTTGGATTCAAATAGTTAAAATGCACAAACCATAAGGACTCAAAAAGTACTTTACTCTTTGATCAAAGTGTTTGAGGGGAGTTAGATAGGGGAGTTAATATGTACATATTTGATTGGCGCTAATGAGGGGAGTTTAGGGGAGCACCCCTCTCACCCTTATAATAAATAAATAAATAACAAATAAAAAAAGTTTTTTTTTTACATACAATAAAAATTATAAATGCTTTTGACTTATGTAGACCATGAAAGAAGTTACCAATGTTGTGACAGACATATGAGCTGTCGTCCACGTGGCAAATCATATCTACGAGGTGAGCCCTGCTGCCCCACCGTCGGATTTTGTGGCGGGAAGATCCGTCTCGTATCCCCACCATGTTCGCGCCATTGTTGTATTCGAAGTCAAACCTTTATTCAAATTGCTAAAATTCTAAAACTTTCTTGATGTTTTATACAAAAAATTAATAACGTATGAATGATGCACAACGTATGACATCGTATGTCATATCAGTTTAGTAAAATATTTTGAATAATAGTACATAATATTTGTAGACATACTTTTTTTTGCTAGTGTATATTTTTCTAATTTGATTAAATAAAATTAGTTTTATAATATGTTCCATTATTGAATAGAATAAACCAAATAAGCTCGACTTCAAGGAAAAACAACCCCATCATCTTTCACTTCTAGTCGGACAAAAACAACATGCCCCATCTCACGAAGCGTACCGGACTCTCAAAATCCAAATCTATGGGGGCCGGACGCTCAAAACTCCAAATCCGTGTGAGCTGAAGTCTTAAAAATCTAATATTTTACATAACAAAAAAAAATCAAAAATTTTTGGTAAAATTAACACAACGAGCGAAAAATCGGTCCCGCCCCCAATAAAGCTTCGCCCATGATAGTAATGATCACTTCCCTTTCACCGACATGCCTTCCCACTTGAGGTTAATAAGCTAGACATGACAATAATCATCCGACTTCGTATACACTCACCTGATTTTATTCGCTTGTGTGTATGCTCGTGGTTGTGGGTTATTGGATTGAACCCCATAGGAACTCAAAAGTTTGTCATGAACCCAAAACCATGTAAAATATTTACCTGAATATGATACATATATTCAATAATTGATGCAAACACGAATTGTTTAACTCAAATTTGATTATATTTATTTTTACATATTAATGCTCTAAATATACAAATATACAACACAACAAATAAACATGTTTGAAAAAAATAAGTTTAACTTATAAAAACGACGAAGATTTCTCTTTTAATTATAACCTTTTTGGCATATACTACTCAACGGTTTAAGTTATGATACCAGGCTACATTCAATTTCTTAAAAAAATAAAATAGTTAAATGGGTTAACACATTAGGTTAATCCAGAGCTAACTCATTTTAGCCAAATGTTATCTTTAGATTAAACCAAAATCCAGGCCATATTGTATTAGGTTTGCGTCATATTTTCGAATCGACTCAAAAATTCACATCCCTAGTAAGATATAAAGCATGTTACTTAAACCACATGACCGTACATACATTTTAGCATTTATTTTTATTAGTGTATCTTTGTTTTCTTGTTTTTCACTCTTAAAAATTTCCACATCTTTGTAAAAATTCTTAAGACCTTTTTATGCTACACTTTGTAAAATAAAATTTCCATAAACTTGCTTTATGTAAAAATCAAGTTCATTAGTGTTTTTAAAAGCTTTGTCACATGATTATTCTTGGTTTAATCTTTCAAGAATCACTTAATCAAGTTTACATACAAATGCTCATAATATTTGAAGTTGATGATCTTGTGTGATTTAAACATTCATATGTTTAAACCACATTTTTAAGTATAACATGGCTAGATTAACACTAATCTAAAATACTACATGAAACTAATCACAAGATCATCATAACTCTAAACTTTAAACCACTAATCTTAACAAAATTAACATAATCATCAAGATTACATCAACTAACTACACAAATAATCACATAAATAATCATGATTAGTAGATTATTAAGTTTGAGATTAGGGTTTTTGATCATGTTTTTCTTGATTTTCAAGATAATCAACTTGTACTTCTTAAATCTATGCGCAATAAGAAGCTTAAATATGGTTAGAAAAATCTTACAACTTTGCACAAGGTGATTAAGAAGATTAAGAGAAGATTAGGCCTCCAAGAACTCCCCTAATGATGCTCCATGCTTAATGTGACAACTGGCACTTTTCCATGCATTTCGTACAATATTAGACAGTAATCCGCGCTTTAATGACTGTGCATGATCTAGTTTACAAGACAAATAAACTTTTGATTTTCGTTATATATATACAATGGCATTTCGTGTTGCAAGACTTTTATCATTACTACATGCAACAAAATATAGTTCTACTAATGCACAGAACAGAGTTGGCATAGTTATCAGACAAACTAGAAGTACTGACGGGAGTTCAGTACTTAGACAGACATGATGTTAAAGGAACATGAGAAGAGACCTTGAACTAGGTGCAGTAATTGCGCGTTGAAGATTTAGTGTCACTACCTGTATGAAAACGCTGCACGATCTCTACTGATCACAAGGGTTGCAGCACACCGTCGATCAAAAGGACTTAAACATGAGATAACGAGATGGAGTGAACTACGGAATGATTACGACTGTGAGATTAAGTACCCCCTAAACAAGGCAAACGTTGTAGCAGATGCCTTGAGCCGCAAGGAACGCGCAAAGCCTCTAAGGGTGCGGGCCATAGAGATGACCATGAAGACGAATCCCGTTGCTCGAATTCGTGAGGCTGAGCAAGAGACGCTCAAATCAGAGAACCTTCAAGCTGAAGTGTTACATGAATGGAAGTGCAACTATTGCCTAAGGAAAACGAAACCTTGTACTTCATGGAACGACTTTGGGTTCCGTTTCGTGACAATTTACGAACGCTTATTTTAGGGCAAGGCTCATAGGTCAAGGTACTCGATCCATCCTAGGATCCGACAAGATGTACCACGACTTGAAGGACTAACACGAGTGGCCCAAGATGGATGCTGATATAGCTACATATGCGGGTAACTGTCTTACCTGTGCCGAGGATAAGGCAGAATATAAGAAACCATCAGGGCTAGTGCAACAACCTGAGGTTCCTATGTGGAAGTGGGAACGAATCTTAATGGATTTCATTACAAGCTACCAAAAACCAAAAGAGGTCACGATACGATTTGGGTGAGTACTAACCGACACACCAAGATTACACATATCCTACCAAACAGTGGAAGGCAGCGCAAGGGAAATTAGCAGAGGTTTAGCCTAGAAGGATTGCGGCACGTCATGGAGTGCCTGATTCTATCATGTCCGATAAAGATGGTCGTTTTGTGCCAAGGATATGGCAGATGATTCAGAAGGCGTTTAGGTCACGATTGGACCTTAGCACTACATTTCACCCTCAGACGGACGCCCAGAGCACACGAATGATACAGATTGTATGGACATGTTACGTGCTTGTGTGATAAACTTTGATGAAAAGATGGATTACTCACTAGCCCTTACTAGAGTTTTCCTACAATAGTATTTATCACACCGCTGTTTAGGCCGCTTCGTGTGAAGCTTTATAGGAACGTAAGTATCGGTCCCCCTTCGTGTTGGGCGGAGACCGGAGACAAACGATTTACTGAACCGAGTTGGTTAAGGAAAATTAGAGGCAATATCGTTCAGATATGTGATCATGTCAAGATAGCACGCGGTATACAGAAAGGCTACGCCAACGAGCGGCGAGAAACCGTTGGAACTTGAGATAGGAAGTATGGTTTTAATGAGGGACTCGCCTTGGGAAGGCGTGGTATGATTTGGAAAGAGTGGGAGGTTGAACCCACGGTATATTAGACCTTTTGAGATCCTGGAAAGGATCGGGACCATTGCTCACAAGCTAAAACTTCCAGATAAGATCAATAGTGATCACGACACATTCCACGTGTCTGGTCTTTAGAGGAGCCTGACTCTGGGAACAGTCATTATTCCCGCAAACATGATTCACGTCAGTGACAAACTCCAATTTATTAAAGAACCTATTAAGGTTGCAGACTGGAAGTCCGCAAGACCCGGAGAAGTCGGAATTGATTTGTTAAAGTTCGTTGGAAATTCATTTCATGGCCTAGAATTTACTTGGGAATATGAAGACTGAGTTAAGCCTAAGTGACCACATTTGGTTCACAACTCCCCTGCGACCGAAGGCATCGCTTGAATTTCGGGACGAAATTCTTTTAACGGGGGGAGAATGTGACAACTGGCACTTTTCCATGCATTTCGTACAATAGTTAGACAGTAATATGTGCTTTACTGACTGTGCATGATCTAGTTTACAAGACAAATAAACTTCTGATTTTCGTTATATACATACAATGGCATTTCGTGTTGCAAGACTTTTATCATTACTACATGCAACAAAATATAGTTCTACTAATGCACAGAACAGAGTTGGCACAATTATCAGACAAACTAGAAGTACTGACGGGAGTTCAGTACTGTAACACCTCGAAAAATTTCGTCCAATAATGTCTTGACACGTGTCATAAGGTTCCGTTATGTGAAAACATACTTTAGAGGGACTAAAAGTGACAAACAGTGAAAACTATGGAACGTAAGGGTCCAAAGTGTCAACAATGGATAAATAGGCTCTATGATAACCCCACATAATGTTTATAACCTTTAACGGATGGTTCATGGATCATACGACGCGGAAATTGCACAAAGGTGAAGTATTTCAAACTATAGGGGCCAAAAGTGTCAACATGTTTAATTTATACCTCTGAGTGAACTTTTGGCAGACCCGAAGCTTTGTATAGCTAAAATATACTCACTAGAATATGTGGTAAAAATTTCATGAAGTTTCGTTAACGTATGAGAAAGTTATGGCCAAAACCGTACTTAAGGGACTAAAAGCGTCAACGTCGAATTTCAGGGCTTTTCGGTTGAGCGCAAAGTTATCCGAGGGCATTACCATGTTGGTAAAAGTCCTAAGGTTCTTAGAAACCAAGATTGGGGGTTTACGGGTCGAGAAAAGTAGCCGAAACATCGCGTACAAGTTCAGGGGTCAAAGCTGTCAACAATTGAAAGTTGTTTGGCTGAACAAGGGGTCAGGCGACCCGCCTGGGAAAGCCCAAGCGGGCCGCGTGGGTTGCCCAGCGTGCAGAAATTCGAAAATGGGTTATTTGAGTCCGATTTTGGGTGCCTAACAGCTGGTTTCGCCTCCAAATGCACCAATGACATGTCTTGCATGGCTACTACTACAGTGGCCTTGAAATTTTGGCTTTAAATCAAGTCTTGATCACATTTCTTGATCATTTTTCATAGTAACAAGTGCTCTCAAACATTCAAGAACTTCAAGCAAGCTTTCTGGAGGGAATCTGAGCAACAAGGCCGACTTTTAGTGTTCACTAAACCTCTATAGGACTCTTGTAAGCATTCAATTCGTTCTATAATCCGTTTTTGCTTTGATTATTAGTAAAAGTCAAACTGGGTGTTCATAACCTTTGACTTTCTGATTAAACGGATTTCTTTCAGTCATTTCTCGAATTGAAACTTGTTATAGATTGGTATTTATGTGGGAAACAAACCCTCTAAAGGGTACTAACTGATTCCCACTACATGCATGCTAAATGTCGAGTCAAACCTATTTCTAAAAAGTCAACAGGAGCGATTTTTGTGGAAAATGACATGATTAATGATATAGATGACATGCAACCTGATTGATCATTAAAAATAACTTGTAATATATATATGAATGTGTTTTAATCATCACCAACTCGACAATCTATAGTATAGCCACGAATCGGAACCGAAAGTCTTGTAAAACGATTATTTCGTAGGCTATCGATTCGGATTCATACATGCATGTTCAAGATCTGTATTGGAAAGTATTTTTGACTATTTTTATTTTAGTTAAACTTTCTGGAATTTTCTTTGATTGAGTCTATGCTTAGCCTATTCGAATGCTTGTTTCCGGTTTATGCATAAAGTTGACTATTTTGCCCTTTTTGATTTAAAACGGGATTTTTGGAAAAGTGAAAGGATAGAAATCTTTATTTTTATTATATAAACTTGCACCGAAAATTTCGGATCAGTTGGTGGTCCAGATTGTGAGTTATGGCCATTAGCGTAAAACTATATTATAAATTTACATAAACGGTCCTTTTCGCGTAGAACCCGTTTCTGGCCACGTTTTGATACGAAACTTTTTACCAACTGATGTATTATAATATTCTGGGAATTTTGATGATTTTTAATTAATTTTTGGCTGAACGGATCCTAGGTCGCCTAGTCATTTCGGCTTATGTCGGTTTTGACCGTTTTAGCCATAAATGGAGTTTTACACATCCTTTTTACCCGAAACCTTTTTCTACTGATTTTATATGATGAATAAATTATTTTAAGTATTCTGGAAATATAAAAATCTCAGAGTTAATTTGAAAACCCGAAAACGCCCTTGAATCGCATATTTAGCGTTTTAAGCGCATAGTAAGCGTTATACTTGTTTTAAACCTATAAGACTTATACCTACTGATGTAAATTACATATTTTCATATAATAACAGTAAGTATAAGTAAATGAACTCAGATTTCTAATTTTACCCTTTTATTACCTTTTAAATGACCAAAATGCCCTTCTAAGGCATAAATTGGGTTTAAAACTATTCCGGGCAATATAGAACATAACTTACTGATATGGTAACATATTCTAAGCATATTAATTCAGGGAACTTGCATTTGAATCTTTTGGCTACCCGTATCGCCCTTTTCGCGTTCGGTTCGGTTTACGTAACTAGTTTGCGTAAATTGACCGAAACGGGTCAAACGATATCATTTTTATTTCAAAATCCAGAATGTATTTAGTATACCCATATTATACAAGTATTCAAACTTGTCGGGTCTAAATCACATTCTATCCGGTCTTTCGCTTAATCATGCGTAAACCGTGTCATTCCTAAAACTAACCGGTCAAAGCTTAGGCTTAAATAAAAGACCCGTTAGGAATCTAATAGGTTAATTATAAACCTTTGTTCCAGATTAGGAGGCCCGGTAAAAGCTACCACCACTTATCGTTTGTGACTTATACTTGCTCAGGTAAATACATTTTGACTTATTTTCCCTATACGGGCTTGGGGTACGGTATTTAAAATACCGCTTGATCGGGCGCACAAGTCCTGCGCCCTATGGGTGTACAGTCTTGAATAGCTTGTGTGACTTCGTTTAAACAGTTTTGTCTTACTTAAAGGCTTTGGGGGGTTGTTGACCGTGTCCCGGATATCCTTGGCATTATCTTACGAGATGGCCACGACCAGAGCACGGGGTGTAGGCGTACACTCGTCGTGTATAACTCTTTGATGTGGTGTGTCAATTAAATCTCTAGCCCGGACAGTAGATCCCGGGCCACCAGAGATATAAGTGCATGTAATTCGTTCACAAGATTATATTATATAATTATCCCAAGTTAATAAAAATATTTATGCCTTGTGCATTTAAATCAATTTTCAATCATTTTCAAAATGAGTCAGTCGATTTGTATTTACCAGTGTAAACTGACGTATTTTTCCCAAAAGATTAAGTGCAGGTACTATACGGAAATAGGCTGGCTGTTTCCTAGAGAGCGTCCACAATAGTCTCGCAAACTCGGACGACATTTATCTGTTGAACTATTTATTTCTATTTTATTTGATCCGCCTGTGGATCCATTTCAACTACTGTGATATTTATTATTACACTTTATTTAAAGTTGAAATGTTTCTATTCTGCTTCCGCTGTGCATTATTATATTGTGTTGATTGTCTATGACGATGCCAACTACGTCACTGTACCCCACACCGGGCCCACCGGTGACACGTGGAAATGGGGGTGTGAGAGGTTGGTATCAGAGCCAATGCTGAGTGAATTAAACACTATCCT
The DNA here is from genome assembly GCF_002127325.2 of Helianthus annuus. NCBI lineage: Eukaryota > Viridiplantae > Streptophyta > Magnoliopsida > Asterales > Asteraceae > Helianthus > Helianthus annuus. The sequence continues at coordinate 12,258,180 of NC_035439.2, forward strand.
AATGTGTTTAATCTCAGTTACACAATTGCACATTCCTCGATTTTCGAGTCTAGACAAAGAACTTAGGAAATGTTCAACTTTTCGTTTAATTTATTTTTATTATTTTGCATTGTCTTATATATTTTGTTGTGCAACTTGTTTGACTTTTGACAGGATCACTATGCCGCCAAGAATGAGAGGTCGAGGAGGATTTGCTACTACCCACGACCATGAGGCAGGGCCCTCACATAGGCGAGCACCATCCGCCACGCACAACACAGCCGCCAACGACCTTTGGAGGTCTTTCGCCGAGCCTGCTAGACACTCGGTGTCCGCCAGCACTTCACCGTCTTTACCCCACTCGTTTGGGCCCCACTCGGAGAATGGGCCCCATGGTTCGCATGGATCCTACATACCTTTGCACCAGTCACCGCACCAGTATCCAGCGCCAGCCTACCAGGGTTTATATAACCCTAATGCTTATGTGGAGGAGCCAGTGGGCCACAACCCACTCGGGCCGGAGGACCATTTTCCGGGAGAGCACGAGATGGACGTAGACGAGGATACGGACCCGTCGCTACCACCATCAGGTACGCCTAACCATCCGATTGAGATATCGGATGGGTCGCCATTTAGGGGATCACCCTATAATGGTGGGGACAGCTTTCAGGAGAGGTTTAAGCAGCATGATTGGTACTTCACCCCTAGCCACAACTCTCCGATGCTTCAATCACTCCATGGTACTCCGATGCTCCAATCGCTCCATGGTTCGCCGGTGCACTCACAGCACCACTCGCAGCAGCAGCAGCTCCAGCAGCAGCCGCCTCTACCGCAGGACCTATCTGAGGCCCTGTGGCGTGACGTGATCACTCCGTCACCACCGCCGCCGCCAGTTTTACCTCCTCCACCTCAGAGGCCGAGGAGGAATGCGCGCATGTCTACGCGCGGAGGGATTCGCATAGGCACCCCTCCACGTGTTAGTAGCAGCCGCTACACGTCTCTACCCGGGGAGTCCGAGACAGGGGAGTCTCAGCATCCCGTATCAGAGGTTACCTCTATACCGATCCCGCCTCTGCCGCCGCAGAATTTTGGAGAGCCGATTCCGGCTTATGCTAGTGCCGCTCAGTTCAACCCGTTCGAGCATGTATTCCCTCAGGGTTATGATTACACGGGAGACCCTTATTGGCAAGCTGTGAACTACAGCTCACTCCCTCCTAGCGGTCCATTGGGAGACACTTGGACTGCTGGGCAGTCTACTTTTGGTTACCCTCCGGGTTACCAGCAGCCACCGCAGCCGCAGCCTTACCAGCCGCCGCAGCCGCAGCACTACCAGCCACCACCACCGGCGCATATGATGTCGCCGCCGCAGGTTCAGGAGATCCTGCATGGGATTGATAGCATGCGACGGGAGTTGCAAAATGATCGCCGTCACAACCGTGGCATGTTCCAGAAGGTATTCGATTTGCTCAAGGGTAAGGGCAAGAAGGATCGTTGAATCCTTCGATTATCATTTCATGTACTCATGTCCCTGCGTGGACATTTATTCCAGTACTCTACCCCTGCGTGGGTATATCTATCTTATTCTACCCCTACGTGGGTATGCTATTCTGTTGACCCCTGCGTGGGTTTGCTTTATTTTGTTTTGTTATTGTTGTTACTTGTTTAGCCCCTGCGCGGGCCTGTTATTCATGTTATTCATGTTATTTCAAAGTCCCGTTTAGGGCAAATATGTACTGGTATTTTATTGGAAATTTAAATGGTTAATTTGAATTTATCATTTTATTTATATGCATGAATAATATTAAAATAATGGAAAATATCAATTTTTATTTGATTTGCCATTTTATAAGAATCTTAGTAAGGTATAACCTAGCCTGAATGCCTTATTAACAGGCCTGGCCCTGATGGTAAAACCTGGTTGAAAAGATTCAACTCCCTGTTAACATCTGAGAACATGTTAACATTCTGGGCTAAGCGTGATCTGTAGAATCACACGACCCATTTTTTTTTATAAATTATCTACAGATTATATATGTATACAAGTCTATTAATGACTTGATACCTACGGGTTATGACTATGTCATATAGTGGCAGTTGTGGTCTATGACTCCCTGCCTAGTAAAAGATTATCTACAGATTATATCTGTATACAAGTCTATTAATGGCTTGATACCTACGGGTTATGACTAGGTCATATAGTGGCAGTTGTGGTCTATGACTCCCTGCCTAGTAAAGAAATATCTACAGATTATATCTGTACACAAGTCTATTAATGGCTTGATACCTACGGGTCATAACTATGTTATATAATGACAGTTGTGGTTTATGACTCTCTGTCTAGTAAAGGATTATTTGTTTAATTATACAATTTATAATCCTATAAAAATCTAAATTTATAATTTAGTGATTGTCCTTGTGACTAGGCCTATGGTGCCAATATATATATTTTCATTCCTTGATTGCTAATAAAAGCCTGAATGAAATTTATTAAATTAACTGCTAAGGTTTTTGATACCATGGTTAATAAATCGTCTAGGACGATAATACTGTTAGGTTCTAAATAAGACCTTGTCCTTTATTGTAGCTTAAAGCTACGATGGCCAAATCGGAAGAAACCAACAGTCATTCTGGGGAACACTCAGATAATGCAAAGATTCACGTTACCGGTGCAGAATTGCAAGCACTAATAGATAATGCTGTCGCCAAGGCTATGGATCGGCAGTTCAAGGAATCTAGTGGTACTCAGAGTAGAACCCGCTCAGTGACGCATGTTGTGACAACTCGAAATCTAGAACCTTTCGTTGTAACTTGCTTGTACGTTATGTGACTAGTTAAAATGATAACGTGAACCTTTTTACATGATATGTGCTTGTTATGTGTGCATTGTGTATATTTATATGTATTATAGGTGAACCGAGAACCCGACACGAAGCAACAAGGACCCGACTCGAGACCATGTGGTCTCGAGTGAACCGAGAACCTTTGGCCGGTTGGGCCATTGGGCCGTGACCCCCCTTAACCGATTTACAAGCCCTTTGGGGCACACACTTGGAACTTGACTATAAATACACCACCTTAGTTAACTTTGCCATTTTGTTGAACAAAAACACACACACACTTCTATCTTCTCTCTCACTAGAACTCTAGCACACAAACACATCTTCAAGACTCTCGGATCCAATCGGTTGACACAAGAGCTCTCGGATTTGGACTTTGGATCGGCACACACACACACCTCACCAACCGGTTAGTATTTCTTGTTGGTTATTGTTGTATGCTTAGTGTTAAATATGTTCATGATGTGTTTGTGCTTGAATAAATGTATGACAAGATTATGTGATAATATGGTAGTTGAGTTATGCATGATATTTGAAAAGAAATCGGTTCATGAATGATCTTGTTATGTGTGGAACTATGCATAAATGTTGATGTTGAAAATAGACTCATTATATGTTAAAAATGAATGATGAAATCGGGTTGCACTTGTGTTGAAATCGGACATATATAAAAACCGGGTTGTGTGTTATGCTAAGTGTCTTGATGATTGTTCATTGTTTTGGTTGAATAAGTGTTAAAAATGCTATGAACTTGATGAATATGTGTTTGAATATGTGAAGAACACTTTGAATGATAGTTAAGAATATGAAAACCCTTGTGATTTTGATCCATCTTTGACTAGTAACCTGATTAGGAAAACTGTTAGTGGAATGCTATTGGTTATTTCCGGATTTGGGCCTGATTATATTGTACCATTAATCTGACTATCTGCATCAGCACCTGAACGTGGAAAATGACAGCTTACCGACTCGCAATCACCTGGTTGCGACTCGCAACCACAGCGTGATGACTCGAGACCACGCGGTTGCGACTCGCAACCATAACAGGACAAGCCGAGACCGCAGGTTACGAGTCCGGTTGCGACTCGAGACCTTAGCATGATGAACCGAGACTACGGTTGCGACACCGGTTGCGACTCGCAACCATCCATGATCAACACACAGCATGACTCGAGACCATGCTTGCGAGTCCGGTTGCGACTCGAGACCACACTTTTTGGGCCTTAGTTAATGGGCCAGACTGATGGGCTTCTGTGTTAACTGCTTTTACGTGTTTGGGCCTAAGTAGTTGGGCTGAACTTGTGAACCGTATGTGCTACGGTTGACTGTTAACTGTTACTGCTAAACGTGCTTGCCAAACGTGTTGAACATTTGTGCACTACTTGGTTCGAATCTGATTATACGTGATATCCGTGTTAGGACGTTATTGACTACTTGCGACTTGATTGACTTTCTGTGTTTGACTGCCGAGCAAACCAAGGTGAGTTCACACCCTTTACAAAGCATGGGATTCCCTGGGTTGGGAATGGGATTCAGGAACATGGGTTCCTCGTCTACCATTGGGTAGGACGTCAGTGGTTCAGGAATGTGATTCCTCGTCCGGATGGACGGATAAACGTACTAGACTAAAACTCTATCACGAAGTCCCTCCTTTTTGTATCGACTAATCGCCGGGCCAATGGCGAGCGGGTCATTAGTTAGATAGCGCTATTTAGGTCTGACAAGCCTCACACCGTGCCGCAGAGGACGGGCGTGAACTAATGGATCTGGGGCACGTCAATGATGATAGACATTGATGTTTTCAGGGCACATAAACATGACTACAGTCAGCAATCGATACGGTAACGAGTCTAGTATACACATGGGGTAGCCCCCACGGCTGGAGAGCCAGATGATGTACATGGGGTAGCCCCCACGGCCGAAATGCCTGATAACTACATGGGGTAGCCCCCACGGCCGGAGTGCCGGAGTAACTGGGAACGAACTGGTCACGTTTTTAAAAACTATGGGGTAACCCCCACGGCAGGATGCCAGATAAAGTAAACTGTTTTCGAAACAACTAAAACGAACGCCCACCCGTGAACTCACTCAACTAGTTGTTGACTCGTTACTACATGCTTTGCAGGACCATAGGTACTCAGTGGGAGCTTGCATGGAGGAGGATCGTTGTGGGACAGGGATTGCTACAAGACTATGTTAAACTTGAAACTTTTGGAACTTATGTTACAACTTTAAACTTATGCTTCCGCTTACAACTTAAACTTATTTGTTTTGGAACACCAATCGTATTGGTTAAACTTTTATAATTACTTATATGCTTGTTCAGTATGATTGGTGGCTGGATCCTGGTCAGTCACGCCTCCAAGCGGTAGTACTCCGCAGGTGGGATTTTGGGGGTGTGACAGATTGGTATCAGAGCCATTGGTTATAGTGAACTTGGTTTTAATAAAGGAGAAACGTTTTTGTTAAAACCAGACTATAACCGGTTTAGTGCTCAACGGTCCACAACGACACTTCGCTCCTCATGCAAGGCTCGACGTTCTAGGTAATATAATGTATGTATATGGCCTACTTGTTAGTTGCGTAGTACATTGCTCATGGTATGCTTGACTAGTATAACTACTGTTGTTTGAACACATGCGTACTTACTCTGTCCTACTATCGTGCTTTCGCGAACCTCTCTCACACGTATTGCTTTTATTATGAAGAACCATGTCTGGACGCGTTAACATGACACAAGCCCAGTTGACGGCTTTGATCAACGAGCGAATTGACGCAGCGCTCGCAGCTGCACGCGCAGGAGGTATATCCTGCAGTCCGAAATTGTTCTAGGATCGTTTGGATCCTACTCTCGTGAACCAACCTTTGTGATAAACTCTGTCTTTTCTTTCACCTACCTTAGGTCAGTATGCTCAGGCACCGGTGTGCACTTTTAAGACCTTTATGGACTGTCGACCCACAACTTTTAGCGGCACTGAAGGAGCAGTAGGTCTCCTACACTGGTTTGAGAAACTGGAGTCTGTGTTCGAAATGTGCGAATGCCCTGAAGCGCGCAGGGTGAAGTATGCTACTGGTACTCTCGAGGGTTTGGCTCTCACGTGGTGGAATGCTCAAGTGCAGATGTTAGGGTTGGTTGCTGCCAACGCCACCCCATGGGAAAACTTCAAGGAAATGATCAGGGAGGAATACTGCAGTCGTGACGACATTCACAAACTGGAAGATGAGTTCTACAATCTTAAGATGTCGGGGTCGGAGATTGAGGCATACACTAAGAGATCGCATGAGCTTGCTTTGTTGTGTCCTACTATGGTGGACCCTCCATATAAGCGAATTGAACTCTATCTCAAGGGCTTGGTGCCGGAAATCCAAAGTCATGTGACTTCAGCGAGGCTGACTACTATCCAGCAGGTTGTACAGTTGGCTCACCGTCTCACCGACCAAGCGGTGGAGCAGAACAAGTTACCGAAGCGAATAGGTGCTGCAACTACTTCTGGTGCTTCTAGTGGGGATAAACGGAAATGGGATGGAACTTCAAGCAGGGGTTCAACTTCAGTGCAAACTCAGTCTCAGCAGAGAAAGACGGATGATCACAAGAGCCCCAGTCAGCAGTCGTCTGGTGGTCAAAGTCATGGTGGATACAAGGGGAATCACCCCAAATGCAATCGCTGCAGCCTACACCACAGTGGGCCATGCACCAGGGGCAACTGTCATCGGTGCAACAAGCCTGGTCATGTTGCAAAGGATTGCAGAAGCGCATATCCCGTCAACCAGAATCGTCAGCAACCTCAGCAGAACCAGCGACAGCAGCAGGGTAACAACAAAGGGTGCTTTCAGTGTGGAGCTGAAGGTCATTTCAAGAAAGATTGTCCCCAACTGAACCAGAACAACAACAACAACCAGGGGAATGGTAACAATGGAAACAACAACAATGGTGCTAGGGGGCGTGTGTTCGTGATTGGCCAAGGTGAAGCAAGGAATGATCCCAACGTGGTGACGGGTAAGTTCCTTCTCGACGACTTTTATGTTACAGTCTTATTTGATTCGGGTGCCGATACTAGTTATGTGTCACTAGAAGTTAGTAAGATGCTTAAGCGTATTCCTACACCCCTGAGCGACAAGCACACTGTAGAGCTAGCTAATGGTAAGAGTTTGGAAGCCTCTCACGTAGTCAAGGGTTGCCAGCTTATTCTCGCTAACCAGACCTTCTCTATCGATCTTATTCCTATTGTCTTGGGTAGTTTCGACGTTGTCCTTGGGATGGATTGGTTATCCCAACACCGAGCAGAGATTCTTTGCAACGAAAAGATCGTTCGTGTTCCTGGTTTAGGTAGTGAACCTCTCATGATTCGTGGCGACAAGAGAAGTGCTGTTGAGAACATCATCTCTCTTCTTAAGGCTCAGAAATGCTTACGAAAGGGCCACACTGCGATTTTGGCTTTAGTTACTGATACCACAGAGAAGGAGAAGAAGCTAGAGGATTTTCCGGTTGTACGCGACTATCCTGAGGTATTCCCTGAGGAATTACCTGGTCTTCCGCCCCATCGCCAAGTCGAGTTTCAGATTGATCTAGCTCCTGGAGCCGCGCCTGTAGCCCGTGCACCTTATCGTTTAGCGCCATCAGAGTTGGAAGAACTCTCCACGCAACTACAAGAACTCTTGGATAAGGGTTTTATTCGTCCTAGCTCATCGCCTTGGGGAGCTCCAGTGCTTTTTGTGAAGAAGAAGGATGGTACCTTCAGAATGTGTATCGACTATCGCGAACTCAACAAGGTGACTGTGAAGAATCGTTATCCTCTACCGCGCATTGACGACTTGTTCGACCAGTTGCAGGGGTCGAGCTACTATTCAAAGATCGATCTGAGATCGGGATATCACCAGCTGAGAGTTCGGGAAGAGGATGTCTCTAAGACGGCCTTTAGGACTCGATATGGGCACTATGAGTTTTTGGTCATGCCGTTTGGGTTGACGAACGCACCGGCAGTTTTTATGGATTTGATGAATCGAGTGTGCAAACCGTACCTGGATAAGTTTGTTATAGTCTTTATCGACGACATCCTGATCTATTCTAAGAGCAAAGAAGAGCACGAACAACATCTACGACTTATTTTGGAACTCCTTCGGAAGGAACAGCTTTACGCAAAATTCTCGAAATGCGACTTCTGGCTTCGTGAAGTCCATTTCCTAGGGCATGTGGTGAACAAGGATGGGATTCACGTTGATCCATCCAAAGTGGAATCTATTAAGAACTGGCCTGCGCCTCGTACACCAAAGGAGATTCGCCAATTCTTGGGATTGGCAGGTTACTACAGGAGATTCATTAAGGATTTTTCTAAGATCGCGCAGCCTCTCACCTTACTAACGCAGAAAGGCGTTGTTTATCATTGGGGAAATGCACAAGAGTTAGCTTTTCAACATCTAAAGGATAGACTTTGTAGTGCACCTATCCTTTCACTGCCAGAGGGCACAGATGATTTTGTGGTTTACTGTGATGCATCAATTCAAGGTCTTGGTTGTGTATTGATGCAACGAGATAAAGTCATAGCTTACGCCTCACGACAACTTAAAGTTCACGAGAAGAACTACACGACACATGATTTAGAGCTGGGAGCTGTTGTTTTCGCACTTAAACTATGGCGGCATTACCTGTACGGAACCAAGTGCGCCATCTACACCGACCACAGAAGTTTAGAACACATATTCAAGCAGAAGGAACTGAATATGCGGCAACGACGATGGGTCGAACTGCTGAATGATTACGAGTGCTCTATCAGGTATCACCCGGGCAAGGCCAATGTTGTGGCAGACGCCCTCAGTCGAAAGGACACTACGCCTAAACGTGTAAGAGCTTTACAACTCACGATCCATTCTAGTCTACCTTCGCAGATACGAGCTGCTCAGATAGAAGCACTGAAACCAGAAAACATTAGAGCCGAAGCCCTACGCGGGTCAAGGCAACGCTTAGAACAGAAGGAAGACGGTGCTTATTATGTAACAGGACGCATTTGGGTCCCACTCTATGGCGATTTACGAGAACTTGTGATGGATGAAGCGCACAAATCTCGCTACTCGGTACACCCTGGTTCGGACAAGATGTACCACGATATTAAAACCACGTATTGGTGGCCTAGCATGAAGGCCCACATAGCAACGTATGTCAGCAAGTGTTTGACTTGTGCGCGAGTCAAGACGGAATATCAGAAACCCTCAGGCCTACTTCAGCAACCAGAGATACCACAATGGAAATGGGAGCAAATTTCCATGGATTTCGTTACTGGCCTACCTAGATCCCAGCGCGGAAACGATACTATCTGGGTGATCGTGGATCGACTCACAAAATCCGCACACTTTTTGGCAATCAAGGAAACGGATAAGTTCTCCACTCTGGCGGAGATATACCTCAAGGAAGTCGTTTCGAGGCACGGGGTGCCCACTTCTATCATCTCTGATCGAGATGCACGTTTTACTTCGGAACTGTGGCAGGCGATGCACAAGTCTTTTGGCTCACGTTTAGATATGAGCACAGCATATCACCCACAGACGGACGGGCAGTCCGAGCGTACTATCCAAACACTAGAAGACATGCTTCGCGCTTGTGTAATCGACTTTGGCAACAGCTGGGAAAGGCATCTGCCACTCGTGGAATTTTCGTATAATAACAGCTACCACACCAGCATTAAAGCTGCTCCGTTTGAGGCATTGTACGGACGTAAATGCCGGTCACCCCTCTGTTGGGCAGAGGTGGGGGATAGTCAGATCACTGGTCCAGAACATGTGGTAGACACTACTGAGCGGATTGCTCAAATACGACAACGCATGGCGGCCGCTCGTGACCGTCAGAAGGCATACGCCGATAAGGGCAGGAAACCACTTGAGCTCCAGGTTGGGGAGCGGGTATTACTCAAAGTTTCACCCTGGAAGGGTGTGGTTCGTTTTGGTAAACGAGGCAAACTCAACCCACGATACGTTGGACCTTTTGAGATTCTTGAGAAAATAGGTAAAGTGGCCTACAGACTGAAATTACCAGCGGAACTCGGTGCAGTTCACAACGTTTTCCATGTGTCAAATCTGAAGAAGTGTCTGTCAGATGAGACGCACGTAGTTCCTCTGAAGGAACTCACGATCGACGAACAATTGAAATTCGTCGAAGAACCTGTCGAGATCACGGACCGGGATGTTAAGGTCCTCAAGAGCACTAGAATACCTCTTGTTCGAGTTCGTTGGAACTCACGTCGTGGCCCAGAGTTCACCTGGGAGCGCGAAGATCGGATGAAACAAAAGTATCCCCAACTGTTTGAGAACAGTACAAACGCTACTGAGGCTGAAGCTACGGAATTTCGGGACGAAATTCCAGATCAACGGGGGGTGGATGTGACACCCCAGGATAACCGGGAAAACCTTACAACTTGACTAGCTTCCTCAGTGAGTGCCATCAAATTTCGGGACGAAATTTCTTTCAACTTGGGGATGATGTGACAACTCGAAATCTAGAACCTTTCGTTGTAACTTGCTTGTACGTTATGTGACTAGTTAAAATGATAACGTGAACCTTTTTACATGATATGTGCTTGTTATGTGTGCATTGTGTATATTTATATGTATTATAGGTGAACCGAGAACCCGACACGAAGCAACAAGGACCCGACTCGAGACCATGTGGTCTCGAGTGAACCGAGAACCTTTGGCCGGTTGGGCCATTGGGCCGTGACCCCCCTTAACCGATTTACAAGCCCTTTGGGGCACACACTTGGAACTTGACTATAAATACACCACCTTAGTTAACTTTGCCATTTTGTTGAACAAAAACACACACACACTTCTATCTTCTCTCTCACTAGAACTCTAGCACACAAACACATCTTCAAGACTCTCGGATCCAATCGGTTGACACAAGAGCTCTCGGATTTGGACTTTGGATCGGCACACACACACACCTCACCAACCGGTTAGTATTTCTTGTTGGTTATTGTTGTATGCTTAGTGTTAAATATGTTCATGATGTGTTTGTGCTTGAATAAATGTATGACAAGATTATGTGATAATATGGTAGTTGAGTTATGCATGATATTTGAAAAGAAATCGGTTCATGAATGATCTTGTTATGTGTGGAACTATGCATAAATGTTGATGTTGAAAATAGACTCATTATATGTTAAAAATGAATGATGAAATCGGGTTGCACTTGTGTTGAAATCGGACATATATAAAAACCGGGTTGTGTGTTATGCTAAGTGTCTTGATGATTGTTCATTGTTTTGGTTGAATAAGTGTTAAAAATGCTATGAACTTGATGAATATGTGTTTGAATATGTGAAGAACACTTTGAATGATAGTTAAGAATATGAAAACCCTTGTGATTTTGATCCATCTTTGACTAGTAACCTGATTAGGAAAACTGTTAGTGGAATGCTATTGGTTATTTCCGGATTTGGGCCTGATTATATTGTACCATTAATCTGACTATCTGCATCAGCACCTGAACGTGGAAAATGACAGCTTACCGACTCGCAATCACCTGGTTGCGACTCGCAACCACAGCGTGATGACTCGAGACCACGCGGTTGCGACTCGCAACCATAACAGGACAAGCCGAGACCGCAGGTTACGAGTCCGGTTGCGACTCGAGACCTTAGCATGATGAACCGAGACTACGGTTGCGACACCGGTTGCGACTCGCAACCATCCATGATCAACACACAGCATGACTCGAGACCATGCTTGCGAGTCCGGTTGCGACTCGAGACCACACTTTTTGGGCCTTAGTTAATGGGCCAGACTGATGGGCTTCTGTGTTAACTGCTTTTACGTGTTTGGGCCTAAGTAGTTGGGCTGAACTTGTGAACCGTATGTGCTACGGTTGACTGTTAACTGTTACTGCTAAACGTGCTTGCCAAACGTGTTGAACATTTGTGCACTACTTGGTTCGAATCTGATTATACGTGATATCCGTGTTAGGACGTTATTGACTACTTGCGACTTGATTGACTTTCTGTGTTTGACTGCCGAGCAAACCAAGGTGAGTTCACACCCTTTACAAAGCATGGGATTCCCTGGGTTGGGAATGGGATTCAGGAACATGGGTTCCTCGTCTACCATTGGGTAGGACGTCAGTGGTTCAGGAATGTGATTCCTCGTCCGGATGGACGGATAAACGTACTAGACTAAAACTCTATCACGAAGTCCCTCCTTTTTGTATCGACTAATCGCCGGGCCAATGGCGAGCGGGTCATTAGTTAGATAGCGCTATTTAGGTCTGACAAGCCTCACACCGTGCCGCAGAGGACGGGCGTGAACTAATGGATCTGGGGCACGTCAATGATGATAGACATTGATGTTTTCAGGGCACATAAACATGACTACAGTCAGCAATCGATACGGTAACGAGTCTAGTATACACATGGGGTAGCCCCCACGGCTGGAGAGCCAGATGATGTACATGGGGTAGCCCCCACGGCCGAAATGCCTGATAACTACATGGGGTAGCCCCCACGGCCGGAGTGCCGGAGTAACTGGGAACGAACTGGTCACGTTTTTAAAAACTATGGGGTAACCCCCACGGCAGGATGCCAGATAAAGTAAACTGTTTTCGAAACAACTAAAACGAACGCCCACCCGTGAACTCACTCAACTAGTTGTTGACTCGTTACTACATGCTTTGCAGGACCATAGGTACTCAGTGGGAGCTTGCATGGAGGAGGATCGTTGTGGGACAGGGATTGCTACAAGACTATGTTAAACTTGAAACTTTTGGAACTTATGTTACAACTTTAAACTTATGCTTCCGCTTACAACTTAAACTTATTTGTTTTGGAACACCAATCGTATTGGTTAAACTTTTATAATTACTTATATGCTTGTTCAGTATGATTGGTGGCTGGATCCTGGTCAGTCACGCCTCCAAGCGGTAGTACTCCGCAGGTGGGATTTTGGGGGTGTGACACATGTCAAGGCTAAGACTCATTCTGGGGCTCATAGTAAGCCTCCATCTAAAAAGAGTGAGCCAAAGAAAGTTGAGGATGATAATCATTCCTCCAACCACAGCAGCGTCCCAAGGCAGGAGATTGAGCTGAAGCATGACACGTACAGCAGGTCCTGTACGTACAAGTATTTTGTATCCTGCAAGCCCAGAGATTTCACTGGGGAAAAAGGAGCCGTCGACTGCATGACGTGGATTGACGAGATGGACACTGTAGTTGATATCAGCGGGTGTGCTGATAGGGACGTCGTGAAGTACGTGTCCCAGTCATTCAAAGGAGATGCGTTAGCATGGTGGAAGTCACTACTTCAAGCTGCCGGTAAGGCCGCCCTTTATAGCATGACTTGGGATCAGTTTGTAGCACTGATCAAAGAGAACTTCTGTCCGCAGCACGAGGTCGAGCGTATTGAATCGGATTTTGTATCCTTGGTTATGAAGAACCTCGATTGTCAAGCGTATCTTACTACGTTCAACACGTTGTCTCGTTTAGTGCCTTACTTGGTGACCCCGGAGCCGCGAAGAATTGCTCGATTTATTGGGGGTCTGGCACCGGAGATTAAAGCCAGCGTCAAAGCTTCAAGACCTACTACCTTTAGATCCGTAGCGGATCTATCCCTCTCCCTCACACAAGACGTGGTTAGATTGAGAGCTATGAGGAGCTCTGAGGAGAACAAACGGAAACGTGAGGATGACACCTCACGAAGATCTGAAAAGCGACATAGAGGGAACAACGACCATAGGAAAGGGTCGGGGTCTAGGAAAAATGATCATCAGTCGGGTGAGAAACCCAGATGCAAGATCTGCAGGAGGCACCACTTTGGGAGGTGTCGGTTAGAAACAAAATCCCAGTCTTCTGAGAAACGATGTGGGATCTGCAAGTCCACAGACCATAAAGCTGTGGATTGCAAGAAAATGAAAGATGCAACTTGTTTCGGTTGCAACGAGAAAGGGCATATTCGGCCCAACTGCCCAAAGTTTGCGAAGAAGGCCGAGGAAGGGAAGAAGACTAATGCGAGAGTCTTCAAAATGGACGCAAAGGAAGCAGTCCTTGACGATAACGTCATTACCGGTACGTTTCTTGTAAACGATATTTTTGCTAGAGTTTTGTTTGATTCGGGGGCTGATAAGTCGTTTGTAGATAATAAGTTTTGTAAATTGTTGAACCTTCCTGTTAAAACCTTAAGCGTGAAATATGAGGTGGAATTAGCCGATGGAACCTTAGAAACCGCCTCGACTGTTCTAGATGGATGTGTTATATCCATTAGGAATCATTCTTTCCCGTTATCCTTGCTTCCCTTTAAGTTAGCTGGATTCGACATAGTAATAGGCATGGATTGGTTGTCGAGTAACCAAGCCCAGATTCTGTGCAATAGAAAGCAAGTAATAGTTAAGACTCCGTCTGGCGAGTCACTTACTATTCAAGGAGATACCCAGCATGGATTGCCTGAGCAAGTGTCCATGCTCAAGGCATCCAGGTGCATGCAGAAAGGATGTGTCATTTATATGGCACAAGTTACCATTGATGAGCCGAAGCCGAAGATTGAGGATATCCCTGTTATCTCGGAATATCCTGAAGTGTTTCCTGAAGAACTACCCGGTTTGCCACCGGATAGGCAAGTAGAGTTTCGGATAGATATCATTCCAGGCACTGCACCTGTAGCAAGAGCACCATACAGATTGGCACCAACGGAGATGAAGGAGTTGAGGACGCAGTTGGATGAGCTTTTAGCCAAAGGTTTTATTAGACCTAGCTCGTCTCCTTGGGGAGCGCCAATCTTGTTCGTTAAGAAGAAGGATGGTTCGATGCGTCTGTGCATCGATTATCGTGAGCTTAACAAGGTCACTATCAAGAATCGGTATCCGTTACCCAGGATCGACGATCTGTTCGATCAGTTGCAAGGAGCAAGCTATTTCTCCAAGATTGACCTAAGGTCGGGATATCATCAGTTGAAGGTCAAGGATGAAGACGTACACAAGACCGTGTTTAGGACTCGTTATGGACATTACGAGTTCCTAGTGATGCCGTTTGGGCTCACTAACGCACCAGCCGCGTTCATGGACCTCATGAATCGCGTCTGTAAACCCTATTTAGATAAGTTCGTCATCGTCTTCATTGATGACATCCTTATCTACTCGAAGAGCCAAGCTGATCATGAGAAACACCTTCGTTGTATTCTCAAACTTCTGTATCAAGAGAAGCTTTACGCCAAATTTTCAAAGTGTGAATTTTGGCTTCGAGAAGTCCAATTCCTTGGACATATTGTAAGCGAGCGTGGTATCCAAGTAGATCCCGCTAAAGTAGAAGCAGTCATGAACTGGCAGGAGCCGAAGACTCCTACCGAGATTCGCAGTTTCCTCGGATTGGCAGGATATTATAGGCGATTTATCGAGAACTTTTCAAGGATTGCTGCGCCCCTAACTTCGTTGACCCGTAAGAAGATTAAGTTTGATTGGGGCCCTAAGCAGCAGGAATCCTTTGACATTCTGAAGCAGAAGCTGAGCAATGCGCCAGTATTGACATTGCCCGATGGTATAGAGGAATTTGTGGTGTATTGTGACGCATCACATACTGGCATGGGCTGTGTACTCATGCAGAAAGGCAAAGTCATTGCCTACGCTTCTCGACAGCTAAAGGTGCACGAGAAGAACTACACCACCCACGATTTGGAATTGGGTGCGGTTGTATTTGCATTGAAGCTATGGAGACATTACTTGTATGGAACCAAGTGCATAATTTATTCGGATCACAAGAGTCTTCAGCATCTGTTCAATCAGAAGGAATTGAACATGCGTCAAAGGCGATGGATGGAAACTCTCAATGATTATGACTGTGAGATACGATACCATCCAGGCAAGGCAAATGTGGTTGCCGACGCCTTAAGCAGAAAAGAAAGGGTTAAACCGATCAGAATCAATGCCAAGCGCATTGAGATAAGAAATAATTTGAATGAAAGGGTGTTAGCTGCACAAAAGGAAGCTGTGCTGGAAGCTAACTATCCTGCAGAAAAGTTGGGAGTAACTGAGGAACAGTTATCCCACGACAAAGATGGAATGCTACGACTAAACGGACGAATATGGGTTCCAGTATATGGAGGACTTCGGGATGTTATCCTCCAGGAGGCCCACAGCTCTAAATATTCCGTTCATCCTGGAGCTGATAAGATGTACCAGGATTTGAAATCAAACTACTGGTGGATTGGTTTGAAAAAGTCCGTGGCCGAGTATGTGGCCAAATGTTTGACTTGTGCGCAAGTCAAGGCTGAGCATCAGAAGCCGTCAGGTTTGCTTCAACAACCTGAAATTCCCAAATGGAAGTGGGAAATGGTGACAATGGATTTTATCACCAAGTTACCGAAGACGAAAAAGGGAAATGATACCATATGGGTCATAGTTGACAGACTGACTAAGTCAGCTCATTTTCTACCCATCAAAGAGACGTATAGCTCAGATATGTTAGCTCAATTATACGTCGATAAGATAGTAGCGCTACATGGTATACCTATATCTATTATCTCTGACAGAGATACTAGATATACGTCGCATTTTTGGAAAAGTTTCCAACAGTCGTTGGGCACTCGTTTGAATTTTAGTACGGCTTACCATCCTCAGACTGATGGTCAGAGCGAGCGTACTATTCAGACTTTAGAAGACATGCTTCGTGCATGTGCGATCGACTTAGGTGGTAGTTGGGATAAGAACTTACCACTGATTGAATTCTCCTACAACAATAGCTACCATTCCAGCATAAAGGCTGCGCCTTTTGAGGCCCTATACGGTAGAAAGTGTAGATCGCCCATTTGTTGGGCAGAAGTTGGAGATGTCCAGTTGTCTGGACCAGATATCGTCTTTGAGACGACAGACAAGATCGTTCAGATCCGTGATCGTTTGAAAGCTGCCAGGGATAGGCAGAAAAGTTATGCGGATCCTAAGCGCAAAGATTTTCACTTCGATGTAGGTGAAAAAGTGTTGCTTAAAGTATCACCTTGGAAAGGTGTGATGAGATTTGGAAAGAAAGGCAAGCTAAGCCCGAGATACATAGGACCTTTCGAGATAATCGAACGTGTCGGGGCAGTCGCTTACAAGTTAAACTTGCCTGAAGAGCTTAGTGCCATTCATAATGTGTTTCACATCTGTAATTTGAAGAAGTGTTTCGCTGACGATTCACTGGTTATACCGCATACAGATATACACATAGACGAAAGTCTAAAGTTTGTTGAAAAACCTTTGTCGATTGAGGATCGACAGGTAAAGAAGCTTCGAAGGAAGCACGTGCCTATTGTAAAGGTCAAATGGGATGCCCGTAGAGGACCCGAATACACGTGGGAAGTGGAATCCACGATGCAAGAAAAATATCCCCATTTGTTTGAATAAATCTCGGGGTCGAGATTTCTTTTAAGGGGGTGAGGATGTAACACCTCGAAAAATTTCGTCCAATAATGTCTTGACACGTGTCATAAGGTTCCGTTATGTGAAAACATACTTTAGAGGGACTAAAAGTGACAAACAGTGAAAACTATGGAACGTAAGGGTCCAAAGTGTCAACAATGGATAAATAGGCTCTATGATAACCCCACATAATGTTTATAACCTTTAACGGATGGTTCATGGATCATACGACGCGGAAATTGCACAAAGGTGAAGTATTTCAAACTATAGGGGCCAAAAGTGTCAACATGTTTAATTTATACCTCTGAGTGAACTTTTGGCAGACCCGAAGCTTTGTATAGCTAAAATATACTCACTAGAATATGTGGTAAAAATTTCATGAAGTTTCGTTAACGTATGAGAAAGTTATGGCCAAAACCGTACTTAAGGGACTAAAAGCGTCAACGTCGAATTTCAGGGCTTTTCGGTTGAGCGCAAAGTTATCCGAGGGCATTACCATGTTGGTAAAAGTCCTAAGGTTCTTAGAAACCAAGATTGGGGGTTTACGGGTCGAGAAAAGTAGCCGAAACATCGCGTACAAGTTCAGGGGTCAAAGCTGTCAACAATTGAAAGTTGTTTGGCTGAACAAGGGGTCAGGCGACCCGCCTGGGAAAGCCCAAGCGGGCCGCGTGGGTTGCCCAGCGTGCAGAAATTCGAAAATGGGTTATTTGAGTCCGATTTTGGGTGCCTAACAGCTGGTTTCGCCTCCAAATGCACCAATGACATGTCTTGCATGGCTACTACTACAGTGGCCTCGAAATTTTGGCTTTAAATCAAGTCTTGATCACATTTCTTGATCATTTTTCATAGTAACAAGTGCTCTCAAACATTCAAGAACTTCAAGCAAGCTTTCTGGAGGGAATCTGAGCAACAAGGCCGACTTTTAGTGTTCACTAAACCTCTATAGGACTCTTGTAAGCATTCAATTCGTTCTATAATCCGTTTTTGCTTTGATTATTAGTAAAAGTCAAACTGGGTGTTCATAACCTTTGACTTTCTGATTAAACGGATTTCTTTCAGTCATTTCTCGAATTGAAACTTGTTATAGATTGGTATTTATGTGGGAAACAAACCCTCTAAAGGGTACTAACTGATTCCCACTACATGCATGCTAAATGTCGAGTCAAACCTATTTCTAAAAAGTCAACAGGAGCGATTTTTGTGGAAAATGACATGATTAATGATATAGATGACATGCAACCTGATTGATCATTAAAAATAACTTGTAATATATATATGAATGTGTTTTAATCATCACCAACTCGACAATCTATAGTATAGCCACGAATCGGAACCGAAAGTCTTGTAAAACGATTATTTCGTAGGCTATCGATTCGGATTCATACATGCATGTTCAAGATCTGTATTGGAAAGTATTTTTGACTATTTTTATTTTAGTTAAACTTTCTGGAATTTTCTTTGATTGAGTCTATGCTTAGCCTATTCGAATGCTTGTTTCCGGTTTATGCATAAAGTTGACTATTTTGCCCTTTTTGATTTAAAACGGGATTTTTGGAAAAGTGAAAGGATAGAAATCTTTATTTTTATTATATAAACTTGCACCGAAAATTTCGGATCAGTTGGTGGTCCAGATTGTGAGTTATGGCCATTAGCGTAAAACTATATTATAAATTTACATAAACGGTCCTTTTCGCGTAGAACCCGTTTCTGGCCACGTTTTGATACGAAACTTTTTACCAACTGATGTATTATAATATTCTGGGAATTTTGATGATTTTTAATTAATTTTTGGCTGAACGGATCCTAGGTCGCCTAGTCATTTCGGCTTATGTCGGTTTTGACCGTTTTAGCCATAAAATGAGTTTTACACATCCTTTTTACCCGAAACCTTTTTCTACTGATTTTATATGATGAATAAATTATTTTAAGTATTCTGGAAATATAAAAATCTCAGAGTTAATTTGAAAACCCGAAAACGCCCTTGAATCGCATATTTAGCGTTTTAAGCGCATAGTAAGCGTTATACTTGTTTTAAACCTATAAGACTTATACCTACTGATGTAAATTACATATTTTCATATAATAACAGTAAGTATAAGTAAATGAACTCAGATTTCTAATTTTACCCTTTTATTACCTTTTAAATGACCAAAATGCCCTTCTAAGGCATAAATTGGGTTTAAAACTATTCCGGGCAATATAGAACATAACTTACTGATATGGTAACATATTCTAAGCATATTAATTCAGGGAACTTGCATTTGAATCTTTTGGCTACCCGTATCGCCCTTTTCGCGTTCGGTTCGGTTTACGTAACTAGTTTGCGTAAATTGACCGAAACGGGTCAAACGATATCATTTTTATTTCAAAATCCAGAATGTATTTAGTATACCCATATTATACAAGTATTCAAACTTGTCGGGTCTAAATCACATTCTATCCGGTCTTTCGCTTAATCATGCGTAAACCGTGTCATTCCTAAAACTAACCGGTCAAAGCTTAGGCTTAAATAAAAGACCCGTTAGGAATCTAATAGGTTAATTATAAACCTTTGTTCCAGATTAGGAGGCCCGGTAAAAGCTACCACCACTTATCGTTTGTGACTTATACTTGCTCAGGTAAATACATTTTGACTTATTTTCCCTATACGGGCTTGGGGTACGGTATTTAAAATACCGCTTGATCGGGCGCACAAGTCCTGCGCCCTATGGGTGTACAGTCTTGAATAGCTTGTGTGACTTCGTTTAAACAGTTTTGTCTTACTTAAAGGCTTTGGGGGGTTGTTGATCGTGTCCCGGATATCCTTGGCATTATCTTACGAGATGGCCACGACCAGAGCACGGGGTGTAGGCGTACACTCGTCGTGTATAACTCTTTGATGTGGTGTGTCAATTAAATCTCTAGCCCGAACAGTAGATCCCGGGCCACCAGAGATATAAGTGCATGTAATTCGTTCACAAGATTATATTATATAATTATCCCAAGTTAATAAAAATATTTATGCCTTGTGCATTTAAATCAATTTTCAATCATTTTCAAAATGAGTCAGTCGATTTGTATTTACCAGTGTAAACTGACGTATTTTTCCCAAAAGATTAAGTGCAGGAAATATACAGAAATAGGCTGGCTGTTTCCTAGAGAGCGTCCACAATAGTCTCGCAAACTCGGACGACATTTATCTGTTGAACTATTTATTTCTATTTTATTTGATCCGCCTGTGGATCCATTTCAACTACTGTGATATTTATTATTACACTTTATTTAAAGTTGAAATGTTTCTATTCTGCTTCCGCTGTGCATTATTATATTGTGTTGATTGTCTATGACGATGCCAACTACGTCACTGTACCCCACACCGGGCCCACCGGTGACACGTGGAAATGGGGGTGTGACAAGTACTTAGACAGACATGATGTTAAGACACAAAATAAGCCCCAGGACCAAGTAATGCACTAGTATAGTGTGTAGGAACGTAGGGGTTACAAAACTTCCTTCCTAGTGATGACATAGGTGCCGGAAAGTGCCAGAACCACACTAAAACTGCAGAATTCTGCAGTAAATAAACAAATTCAACAATTTAACTATAACAACCCTAAACCGACACCCTCGTAAAATACACCCTAATATATTTTCAAATATCCCAATATGTCCTAAAATACACCCCATACGTGAAAACGGGCCCCGAATACCTTAAATATTATTAAAATTAATTAAAAATGAAGTTTTTAGGGTTGAGGCGGACCGCGTAGCGCTTGGGCTAAACCTTACGCGGGCGCGTGAAGGTGAAAGCTGGCGAAACCCTGGGCTGCCACATGGCCCAACACATGTCAAGCCTACTAAGCTGATCCGGATCACCTACGCGTTGACCAAAGTTGACGCGGGCCGCGTAGGCCTTTGTCTACTCTTACGCGGGCCGCGTAAAAGTAAAAAACAGGCCCTATAAGTAGAGGCCATCGGATCTTCAGTCTGTTCGCTCACATTCTTTTCTCAATCACGAAAATCTGATAGTAGGCATAATATACAGGTATAATACCCCCTTAATAGCGAGGTTCTGCTCCGATGTAAGTATCATAACCCCTGGATACGTATTAGATACTTTGTCCGATTGATCTAGGGTTCCGTAACGGCTGTCGTGGTTCTGCCCGACGTAGTCGTTGGAATGCCATCTCGGGGAGGGTATTACTAATGTTAAAATGGGTTATTATACTAACACGCGTGCATTTGTGTAATTTATAGATTATCACTAGGAAACCCTAAAGGATAATCTAAGACAGCAATGTGAGTTTATCCGCTTTTTGTAAAACTTTTGTTAACTGTTTTTACAAAACCTCACATGAATAATTATATATTAAGCAGTTATTGAGTTTCTGTAAGAATACAATTATCATGGGTATGTTGGGGTTTTGTATACAAAATTTGTTACTGGAGGGGTAACATTTCCACAAGTCGGGTCTGACAGTACCACGGGTGATAATTGGTATAACTTGGAAACAAATGTAATTGTGAGACCGCCCTCAATACTGTACAATGGTTTTTATTAAAACTTGATTAAACTGGGATTCACTCACCAGTATTTCCCACTGACAAAATGTTTTTAAAACGCGTTTCAGGTAACAAAATGTGAAAGCCAAATAGAAGCCAGCTGGACAGCACTGAAGGCTTGGAAAAGTGGAAATAAAGTTACCTAAAAATAAATAGATGTTTTATTAAATAAAATAGGGTGTATCCCTATGAAATTGTGTGTACTGAAAACTTGGGTTTTATCCCATGTGTTTAATATTATGAAAGTGTGGTATTTTACTCTAATAAAATATTTCCTAACTACGGTCCTGATGTAAAATCCGCTGCCAAATTAGACAAAAACAAGATACCACCAGAACTGGCCGCGGCCGCCCGTTCCCGGGTTTGTACCAGAGGGACGGGGGTGGCGACAGAAGGTGGTATCAAAGCTAAGCCACTGATTCAGCCACAGAAGTGTTCTGCTGACACCAAATTTCAAAGTGTTAGGAAATAAATTACGGAAATACGTGCATAATTTTATTTTCTTGTTATGTGTTATTTGACTATTTATTAGTTTTCAGTATGAGCGACCAAGGACCATCTGACGCGTACCGTCAATTGTCTGGTTCACCTAGAAGCGAAGGTGCCTCTTCTCAGCCTGCCCTCTCGGGGTACTCTGCTGATACGGAAGAAGGAATATTCGTATTTAAGGCTCAATCTGAAGAGCCATTTCCTTAGAAAAAGAGGGGATGGTTCAGTAGGGGAGCACACGAGCGTAGAAAGCGTATGAAAAAGTTACAAGACCAGAGAGCACTAGCCGCAGCTAAAAGAGAAACCGATGCTTATGCCCAGGATATGCTTAATAGGGGTATAGCCAATATTCACATCTTAGCAACCACTGCAGCTGACCCAAACCTGGAGCAAATGTTAGCACCCCAACCACAACCACCAATTCCTGACCAACCAATGGAGATAGAAAACCCTGAAAACCAAGTAGAAATGCATGATTTCAATCCGGAGGAAATACCTAGGATACCCGCACCAAATCCCCTAGACCCAAACTACGACCCATGGTGGGACGACAATAGGGACTATGTGCAACGCTACCCTATTCCAGAAGACATGCCAATGCAAAACCTAGGAGCCTACCCAGGGTTAGATCCTCTAGATCCCTATTACGATAATGATGTATTTATTAGGGAGATTCTAGAAAATCCTTACCCATACCAGGCCCCATACCAGGAACCCGTACCCCAGATTCCGAACCCAGTCCTAGAACCTGCACCCCCAATGAGTGCAGAAAACGTACAAGAACTTAGGACATTCGGTGAGGAAATTTTAGAAAGTAGTGAACGAATGAGACAGGTGGGAGAGCGTCTCGTATGGAAATACGATGAACGCAATATGGATTTCTGGATGAATCCATATCCATGAATGGGATGGTGAAAATGGTAGTAATAATATAATAATAATATATATAATATGTGTGTTTGAAAAAAAAAACTACTGATGCCTATTACTAAGTAGTGTAGCTTTAAATTTCAGTCGGTATTATAATTTTAATTTCGGTACTGGTGTGTAATAGATGCATATTATATGAATAGAGTAAAGTCGCAATGATCGACGCTTTTGACCAAAAGTGTGTGACATGTGATGGGCTATATTCAAATATTATTTTGTGATATTAATATGTGGTAAATGTTTAAAATTCAGATGGACAACGAAGTGAACCAGGAAAACCAGAGTGATAACCACCCAAATAACGATAATCTGAATAATGAGAATCAGAACAACAATAACAATGGAAACCAAGTGGATAATAGTGCCATCCAACATATAGTGGCACAAGGAATCATAGATGCGATGCCATTTATTATCCAAAATGTTAAGGAAGCCGAAAATAAAAGTAAGCATAGTAGTAAACGACCAACTGAACCTGAACACAGCATGAACAATGGACCTGTACTTCAAGTGCCCATTCCCAAAAGAAGAAGAACCATGCTTTATGGTTGTTCTTATAAAGAATTCTAGTCCTGCAAACCAATAGAATTCTCGGTCAATGAAGGACCCATTGCAGCTCTACGTTGGATAGAAAAGACTAAGGCTGTTTTAAAAATAAGCAAGTGTGCGGAAGAAGATAAGATCATGTTTGCTTCTAATCTGTTTAAGAACTCAGCCTTAGAATGGTGGAACACTATCCTCCAGTCAAGAGGAAGTGATAGGGTTTACACCATGGAATGGGAGGAGTTTAAAAATATGGTAGAAAGGAAATTCTGCCCTCCCAATGAAAAAGAACAGATAGCAAATAAATTTCTGAACCTTAGGATGACCGGGGTATATAGTAAGGGTTACACTACCACATTCTTTGAATATGCTAGAATAGTACCAACCCTTGCATCACCGGAACCGGTATTAATCTCCCGTTATATCTGGGGATTAATCGGGGAGATTAGGCATGTAGTCAAGGCAGCTAGACCTCAAACCATAGAAAAAGCTGTAGAACTAGCCAATACCTTGACTGATGAACTAGTGCGTACTAGAGAAGAAGACTAGAGGAGAAACCTAACCCAAAGGCTTACTCAAGAATTCCGTTCTGGGAATTCCAACCGTAGAAATATAGGTTCTACTTCTGCACCATACTGCAAAGCCTGCAGAAAGAAGCATACAGGAAGATGCTCCACTCACTGTAATTTCTGCAAAACACCAGGACACAAGGAAGAAGATTGTAAGAGGAAATCTAGTAATGGACTCTGTTTCAACTGTGGAGAAAAAGGTCACATCAAGCCAAATTGTCCGAAACTAACTCTAGCTACAAACAACAAGAACACTAAAAATGCTAGAGCATTTGTTCTGAGTGCCGATGAAGCCAAAATGATTCCGGATGTGATAGCTGGTACGTTTTTAGTTAATGATATTTTTGCTAAAGTATTATTTGACTCTGGTGCAAACCAAAGTTTTATCAATACTTTGTTTTGCAAACTTCTAAATCAATCATTAACTAAACTCCCACAAGAATGTCTAGTAGAAACCGCAAATGGAGAAACCGTTAGGATTTCTGAAGTCTTGCAGGGAGCAAGAATAGAGTTTTAAATCAAAAATTTATTGCAAACCTTTACCCAATGAATCAGGCAGGATTTGATGTCGTGTTAGGAATGGATTGCTTAATAGCCAATAAAGCCAGTATTTTGTGTGATCAAAAGTCAATCCAAGTAAATTCACCAAGGGGTGAAAAGATCACAATTAAAGGAGATAAACCATTTAGATCCACTAAATTCATCTTTGTGATGAAAACTGCAAGTTGTATAAGAAAAGGATCTATAGTGTATTTGATTTCTATAATCACTAACACTAAAGAAAAAGAACTAAAAGACATTCCAGTAGTGTCTCAGTTTTCAGATGTATTTCCATAAGAATTATCAGGACTACCGCCAGACAGAGAAGTTGAGTTCAGAATCCATGTCACACCCCTTTCTAAGGCGGAAGCAGGAGGTGTGATCATGAAAGGTTTTCATTGCATATGAAAGGTAAACATACTACATGCTCGTAAAAATAACTTTAAATACCCATAACATTACATTACTGAAAACATAGATTAAGTGTTTACATCACGAGGCAGCATATTGTCTGAAAGTTTACAACTTTAATTAAGGATAAACACAAACAACATCCAGGAGCATGAGTAAGACTGCGCGCACATCCACTATAGTTACCTGAAATACATGTGAGTTTTGAAAAAACGTCAACATCATGTTGGTGTGAATTCATGCAGTTCTTGTAGTGAACGTTTGTATACTTTGTATGAAAAACATGGTATGTATCTTGTAGGATCGTTTTCAGACCCGAACGAGTCGATCAGAAGAGCTTTACTCAGTTTGAACGGCGGAAACAGACAAACTGAGGTCAATTCAGCATACAAATCACTTTAAACTGTCTATTTGATTGATATAAAGCTGTTTTACAGGATGACGACACTTCGGCAGCACTTCGTTGCTCAAACCGGAAAACTATATATGATTTCGCTTGAAGACACCTATATATAGTAGATTAGATTCCGCTTGAACATGTCTCAAGCGGAATCACAATGATTGTTCAAGCGAAATCAGCACATGACCTCTCGAGCGGAATCAGAATTAATTAGCTTTCGCTTGAAATGACCTGATGTGATTTCAAGTGGAATCACCACTAAATTCCACTTCTTATTTTTTGTGCCCTGATCTAACTAGCTCTATACAAGACTCGATACAAGACGAAGTTGACAGACGGATGCACCAACAAACTCCCCCTCGGATGTTGACAGAGTCTTGAGTGTTGAGTCTTCGGTTGTCAAACCTTCAGTCTTTATCAGCCTTCGGGCTTCTCTTCGAAATATTCTCCATTGTAAGCATCCTCATTCAATCTCTATCTTCTTTCTTCTATCTTCAGAATCTCAATCTGTCTTTCTACATCTTTACACTCCCTCTCGATGTCTTCAGACTCCCCCTCTCAATCTGCTGGGATCGCAGTCTGGAATTCACCATCTTCAGGTATTGAAACCTGTCATTTCCTGCACAAATTCTACCAAACACATAAGTTTCTCAAAATTTAAAGATTTAAAATTTAGAAACCATTTGTAGGAAACCTTCAAAATGATTTATTTTCTGAAAACCTCTTGAAAAATACAATCATTTTCACACATTCTTTATCCAAATCTATTCATCAAGTTTAGCACTTGGAATTTCGAAAAACAGCTTTTCAACATCAGTTGTCGAAAATCTTTTTGGATTTTTTCACAATTTTATGCTAAAACACACTAAAATCTTTTTGGATTTTTGATTTTTAAGAAAGCAATAAAGAAATATTTACAGACAATATTTTTGTGCGTTTGTGCAAGAGGATCATATCAGTTTTTGAGACAAATCACTAACACCGTTAAGCTTGATTTCATTTTAAGTTCTAAACAATTTACCTAGATTGTCAATATACTGATCCATTTAAATTTTCACACACATTTCAACTGTTTCGAGATACGAGATTAATGTCTTAAGAACTTAAACTTATTCGCGTGTCCCATCACTTGAATATACTCCCGTATCCAGATCCCAATATTCAGTCTTACAGGTGAGTATACCACAGATGATATCTGTAAAGGGGTTAGATGCGAAACCGTGAGAGCTCAGGTCAGAACTTCCGTTCAGCAGAGAGATGACGGTTCGACTTTAGGTGTGTCCCCTTTAGAGGATCTTTTCTTCAACATCGCTGAGGGCGGCGCTATATTTCAAGCAATTTGCAAAGTATTATTCGGAGACTAGGCCATTACTTCCGCAAAATCAGAAGTCCCGGGATAATACCCCAGGTATCACTGAGTATAAAGACCTAGTATCTCAGAAAGAGGGACCTTTCAAACAAGATTTCAGGGGTTACCTATATATCCAAATAATGTTCCCCACGAAATAAGCAAGTTTTGAAGTTTAGATTTATATCTCGTCACAATTTACTAAATGTGTAAAAACCTACTGACACATCCACAGTGAGATTGTTTATCACATTTTTGACTTTACATTTCTTTAGCGTGTTGTGATAGCCCACTGATGTACTATCATTTCCTCTTTTATGCAACAAAAACTCATTTTTCATTTTATCATGTTTTTGGCTTTTTCAAATTTTCTAATGTTTTTTGGATTTTCTGAAACTTTTTAAATTTTACTCCCCCTAAAATTCAAACACATTTAAAGAAAATTTAAAACAAACTGTACAAGAACATGACAACTGATATTGAATCGCCTCAATTCTCCATCCACTTGGCATAAACAATCAGAACTCCCCCTTACAACAAACTATTTTCCCATTATGATTTCAAAACACTTAAATTTGTTTTAATCAAAATGGTTTTTCCGGAAAATTAGTTTTTGTGTATTTACCACTTGTAGGAAATGGGGTAAGATCATCACATTGTTTCTTTCCTCATTATAATGATAGTTAAATCAAGTTCAACTTAATGACCTTGAATAACCACTTGTAAGATCAAAAACCAATCACTTGTAAAAATACTTTTCAACCAATTACCACTCGTTGGTTGACTTCTCAAGATGCCGATTCCTACTCCACACTTACCAACCTGGGAGTTCCGGCAAGTCACACTTCTCAATTTTAAATTTACAAAAACATTTTCAAGAATGATGCCGATTCATGCTCCGCGATTACCAACTTGGGAGCTCCGGCAAGTCAGGTTTCTATTCAATGAAGAATATATCCACCTAAGCCTGACCAGCCTTGGGTGTAACTTGTTCAGTCTCACTTGGGGTTCCATCTTTCCTTTTTGATTGATAAAAATCCTTTACCCCTTTAGCCTTCCCCTCAATCATTTTTCCAAAAATATTTTTCACTGCAGGGTTAAAAACTTTTTCAACATCCAATTCTTTCTTTTTAGGAAAAAATTGGTTTGAAATTTCAACTTTCCCAATTTTAGATTTCAAATTTTCAGCTTTCAGTGGTGGAAAATTCACATTATCCACTGGAGGAACTTTCTTTTCTTCTTTGACAACAACATGCGGCTCCTCTGATTTGTGGAATCAGATTCATCACCAGAACTGTCTCTCTATTTCTTAACAACCCATTGTTGGTTGTTAAGTTTTTCCTTCTTTCTGAAAACATTTTTCGAACATTCACCAACCTCAAAAGTTGAAGTTTCAAAAACTTTAAGTTTGTTCGTTGGTGGTTCAGTTTTCTCAACAATCTTTTCTTTCAGTTTCTCAGAAATTTCCTGTTTTGGTTTGAATGTTTTCGGACAATTCCTAGCAATGTGACCAGCAGTTTTGCACTGAAAACAGGTTCTTGTTTCACTCTTCTTTTGAACAACACTCTTCTTCATTTCCTCTTGCTTCTTGGCAAGGAATTCTTGGTTTGTTTGCTTCCTGAATGCTTGCTCTTTTTCAGCTTCTGAAGATTTCCCTGAAACAAACACAGTTTTTGGTTTATAAACTTTTTCATTTTTATAATTTTTCGATTGATTAAATCCAATACCTTTCCTTTTGAAATTACCATTATGGTTTGGTTTCTTTTGAAAACTATAACCATAATTGTAACCCATTTTCTTGTTAATTCTTTGTTGATCTCTTGAAGTGTATTGTTTAGGTTTTCCAGAAAAATTTAAATCTTTTATTTCAGAAATATTAATTTCTGTGATTTTGAAAACCTTTTTAATCATTTCAATTTTAACACTTCTTATTGGAAAAATCTCATCAGAATATAATTTGTCAGAGTCTTTCAAAGTATATGCTACTTTGACCGGTTGATTTTGATAGCAAAAACTCCTTATCATAAACCCATTTGTCCTTTTTGATTGTTGACTTTGACGTGTCGGACTCAGACTTTGACTCGGATTTGGACTCCATTTTTAACTCCTCTATGTCATCTTTATCCAACACCTGATCGACCACACTTTTGATCAACTCGGACTCATGATCAGTGTCGGACGATGTGAACGTGACATCAATATTTTCTGGCAAGTTATCTAACGACCCAGACTCCCATTGTAAATTTGTTGCCTTTTTGACTCTTTCGGAATTTGGATTTCGAGGAGAATATCCATTTTCGATTGGGGGCGGACATCTATTGTAAACAACACTTGGTTTCTTACCAGAAACTTTTACTTCATCATCTTCTTTTGTCTCGGACTTCTTCTCTTCCGAAGTCTTCTCTTCTTCAAATGTCTTCAATCTTTCCACAATTGGGTAGATCCTGTCAACAACAAAAGTAGAACATGAGTAACTTTTCAATAAATTGTTAACTCTTTCAGTTTCAATTCTTTGTGTTGCCAACTTCAATTCAAGCTCAGCACACTTCTCTTTGTAGTAGTTGACATTGTCAAGCTGTCTCATGTATGCTCCTTTGAGTGTATTCATTGCTACAGCTTGTTCACTACTTGACTCGTTGTACTTATTCATTTCTCTGTTCAAGGTATCATATGATTCTTTCAACCTTTTTATGTTGTGGAGCAATTCATTGTTTTGCTTTATCAGAGAATCGCAATTCATACATTTCTCAGGAACTTTGACTGCATCAGCATCTGTTTTGATTTCAAATTCTGGAACTTCTTTGACTATTCTTACTTGAACTTCTTCTTTAGCATTTTTCTTTTTCTCAGCTTCAGCTTGTTCCTGTTCTTCTTCTTCTTCTTCTTCATATTTCTTCCATTTCTCTTCTTCAGCTTTTGCAATTTTTCTGTATTTTTCTGCCCAATATTCATCAGAAGCATTAGCAACAAAAGCTTTAGCATTTAAAATCTCTTTGGCCATGAATTCTTTGTCTGGGCAATAATTGTCCCACCTGAAACCTTCTGGCAATTTTTCATCTTCTTGATCTGCCAAACATACTTTACTATCCTTTGGAATGTGTTTATCCCAACTGAATCCACTTTCTTTG
Organism: Helianthus annuus; assembly: GCF_002127325.2. Taxonomy (NCBI): domain Eukaryota; kingdom Viridiplantae; phylum Streptophyta; class Magnoliopsida; order Asterales; family Asteraceae; genus Helianthus; species Helianthus annuus. The sequence continues at coordinate 12,288,255 of NC_035439.2, forward strand.
CACTGATTAACCAGTCATCCTCTCTTTGAATCTTCAATTTCTTTTCTACCATGTGCAGTTTGTGCCTGTTGTTGAGTTGGTTGATGAGCAACTTGATGGTAGATGGTCTTTCGGTAGTAATCATTGTTGTTGAATGGATTTTGAGCTCCACTTGCTTCGCGATTAGTGCACTCCCTCTTGAAGTGTCCTTTTTCCCTGCAACGAAAACAAGTGACTTTAGATTTGTCAAAACCTAAAGTAGAAACATTAGCCTCACGGAGATCATCTCTTCCTGTGATCTGCTTGAATTTCTCAGCTCTCCTCAACACACTCACCAAACACCATTTTATGTCCATTAGCTCCATCTCTTCAGCATCAATCTGATCGTAATCCTCCTTAGTCAGCATTAGATTCCCGATCCTCCCTGCAACTAAACCTCCAAAGGATTCAAGCACAGTCACCAACAAAGACATGTGACTTTTAGCAACTTCCTCAGTATAATTCTGATCATTTTCAAGATTTAAAGCAATGTTGCATTGAAGAACTTTGCCACTCTTTGTTGTAGAAAACTGTGGATCAAATGTTGGAAATGAAGAACATCCTGTTTTGCTACTTGATCCCTGAGATGAACTTTCAGAAGAACCTTTTGCATTAAAAGCAGTTTCAACCTTTGGAGAAAAATTGGTCTTATCACTAACACCACTTTTGAAATACAATCCAATGTCTTATTCTCCATCATAGTTCTTCATCCTAGCGATCTTTCTTTGCTCCATCGATCTTGAGCTTCAAGATGTTTAATAAACTCACCCAGTGTTAACTTTTTATATTCCTTTCTATTATTTCTCAACATCATCAGATACGTTCCCCAAATATCATGAGGTAACACATCAGCTAGTTTCTCAATCAACTCATCTGTATCCTTTTTGATGCCTAAGTTTGTCATATTTTTCACCAAGTTACAATATCTTTCAATAATCTGCTTGGTATTTTCTGATTTCAAACCACGGAATAGATCAAATTCTTTCTTCATAAGTGACATTTTGTTCTTGAGCATATCATCACTTCCCAGAAATTTTGCTTCTAATTCATTCCAAATCGAATATGCACTTCCATCATGTTGAAGAAGAACCAATATGTCCTCTTTAATCACTTGCTGTAACAGACTAACCATCAATTTCTCATCTCTATACTTCTTTTTCTCATCAGCATTCATTTCTCTAATTGGCATTATCTGATTATTGTTCTTTGTGGGTCTTTCATATTGAACTTCAGTATGTTCCCAAGCATCCAAATGATAAGCTTCAACCCAGTTACCAAAACGTTCGGACCAAGCATTATAATCATCAATATCCAAAAGCTTAGGTGGTTTTTGTGATGTCCCCGTTTCATTTTCAAGCAATGTACTTTGAGTAATATTCATTGGACCAGCAAAGGCATTATAAAACTCATTCTCCATGTTTTGGTTTTTAAAAATTCACAATCTTCCTATTTCAAGCGAAATACTATTTTCAAACGAAATTAGCAACAACACAATTTCAAGCGAAATCTCCTTGAAGCGGAATAATCGATTTGAAGCGGAATCACAAGGACTGTCCAAGCGGAACTAGCTTTGAAGCGGAATCAGGTTGATTCAAGCAGAACTACTTAAGCGGAATAACCCAACTGAAGCGGAATAGCACGTTTCAAGCGGAATAAGGTGTATTTTTCAAGCAAAATAAAGATTTCAAGCGGAATCAAGTGCTGATTTCGCTTGAAATGCTGCTGACGTCACAAGTTCGATCTGAAATTCAAGCGGAATTAACTAATTTTACCAATTTTAGATCCAAATCTTTCTAGGATTAGTTAAAACATAATTGCGTGTGTTTTGCGAGAATTTGAGCCGATTTTAACCGTGAATTTTTTTTTAAATTTGAAAAAGAAGGTGTAGAAAACAGAAAATGTAGCTGAAATGGTAAGAACTCTTCCTCCTGAGCTCTGATACCACTTGTAGGATCGTTTTCAGACCCGAACGAGTCAATCAGAAGAGTTTTACTCAGTTTGAACGGCGGAAATAGACAAACTGAGGTCAATTCAGCATACAAATCACTTTAAACTGTTGATTTGATTAATATAAAGCTGTTTTACAGGATGACGACACTTCGGCAGCACTTCGTTGCTCAAACTGGAAAACTATATATGATTTCTCTTGAAGACACCTATATATAGTAGATTAGATTCCGCTTGAACATGTCTCAAGCGGAATCACAATGATTGTTCAAGCGAAATCAGCATAGGACCTCTCGAGCGGAATCAGAATTATTTAGGTTTCGCTTGAAATGACCTGATGTCATTTCAAGCGGAATCACCACTAAATTCCACTTCTTGTTTTTTGTGCCCTGATCTAACTAGCTCTATACAAGACTCGATACAAGACGAAGTTGACAGACGGATGCACCAACATATCTTGTATAAATCAAGTATTTCTGTATGTATCAAGTTGTTAATGGGTTGCAAGGCCATTAACATGTGACACGCCATAGGAAGCATCCAAACCATATGCATTTTTCTAGTTGTCGATTCACGACTGAGACACAAAAGCACTACTCGGTACTAGTTTTCACTAAGAGTGTGGCTGCCCGAAAACCCATTAGATTTAACCTTTTGTTCTGCGGTCTTAGTTTGTACACGATTAATGGTGCTTATGGTACCCTATTCATGACACGATTTCTTGTATCATTCCTCAATTCTTATATCCATCATACCATTTGTAAACATTTTAACTTTTGTAACATGTATTTCACCCCCGAAGTTATAAAACTGAAAACAGTTAAAAGAAAAGGGGGAGCATGAACTCACAACTTTGCGTTCCTTGCGCCGTAAACTTCACCGGATTTGCTTATTTAGCGTCGTGACCTAAACGTGTTTTATTAACGTTAGTCACTAGACTTGTATCGCACAAGTACAAGTCACTATCTTTTGTGTATTTGTTCTTGTGTTAAAAATAATTTATATTTTTAACTATGTGTCTTACTTATATTATTTTCTCAACAATAAATATAAGTATCTTGTATTTTTCACCCGAATTATGTATTTTGTCCAAAACGTCATTTCATGTTCATAACTTGTCCAATTTATTTATTCTATCAAGTAATATATTCTCATAAATATATTTTCTCGTATTTGTTTAAGCATGTTATATGTGTATTTTGAATTTCTACTCCTTGGGAGTACTTAGTGTATTTTCAAGTCCTAATACACTATCACGTATAATACATACTACATACACTTAGCACAAAATTCGGTGATCAATAAATTTATATATTTTTCTCAAAAATATACATACTTAATATCAATTTTAATCTTGAAGAAATCATCATTTCTTAACACAAAATTAGGGAAACCTTGGTAAATATTTTTAGATATATTTTTAGGGGATAAGTTTCTCAAAAACTTATATTTTTCTAAGTTCAAAATTTATAAAAATTTTGACATAGTTTCCCCTAAAAATGGAGGTTTCCCATGTTTTCAAAACATGTGTTTATTTTCTTTTAAATCATCATCAAACATCAACAACTCATTCAACACTTACCGAGTGTCAAAATCAAGTAAATTTCACTATACCATGAACTTGAAGCTTTTGTAAAAACTTGTAGTAACTTACCATGTTATTTAGTAGGTTTAGTTACCCTTAAAAACATGGTTATTTGTTTGTAGATCACTTTGTTGAAAGATCTAGCCATTTACAACTTGTAAGATGGTTTTTCTATAAATATTTCTTTTGTATTTTTCTTGTTTCATAAGTGTTCATACATTTGTTTTTCTAATAAAAATAGTGTAGGTTTAAGTAAAAACCAAGATCTTCTAAAAATCATATTTTAAACTTGGTTTTCTTGGAAAATCATTCATATATCTTTGATTTATAAGTTTACTAGCTCATTTGTTTATCACTTTACAAGAAATCATTTTTATTCATCAAGTTCATGTCTTTACAAGAAGATGATTATTCTAGGTTGTTACATAATCATCCTCCCACTTGCTAGATTATGTGTTTAATCACCATCTAGCAAGCTTCATGTGATGATTAACATCATCATCTCTAGTAATCAACAAACAAATATCATTCATATACTAAACAATATCATTCCATCCATATATCATCCTATGCAAAGCTTTATATTTCAAGATTCTTGTTCAAGTCTTTTAGTGTTCTAGTTATTTCAACATAATATATCTTTTATCCACTAAAAATATGAAGTAACAAGGGTGTTCAAGAATCTTACAACTAGCTTAAAGCTAGGGAAGAACAATGGTGAAAATGTGGTGGATAAAAGCAAACGAATGAGGTCCTTCAAGTTCCGTGAGCACCGAGCCTCGTTAGTGACCTTCTAGCACCTTGAGAAGACCTTGGATTGTATGATCTTGAAATGAAAATGGTGGAGGTGTGTGGAGCTATGTTCGGCCGAGAGAGGAAGAGCAAGGGAGAGAGATGAAGGTGTTGAGAAGTGTTGAAGATTATGATGGATTGTGATCTAGTGTATTGTTCTTATAACCCCCAACATGTGTTTTAACCAAAGGACCTTATGTCTAATAAGTACATAGCATATCTTACAAACAAATCATCAAGATCTTTTAATTAGGCCATGTGGCCGATTTTATTAGGATGTAGGGAGGGGTCTAAGTGTAAACTTTAATTATAAAGTTATCTTGTAATCCAAATCCAAGATTATGATCTTTAAGAGATCTTATAAGATTTCATAGAATCAAGGGAGATCTAAGTAAGATTGTGCAAGATGAAGAAGGATATTAGTGGGGGCCACTCCCATGACCGTCCACCTTTAAGGGGGGGGGGGGTAAAGTGTAATTTTCCATGGTAGTCAAATAATCTAATTAGATTTCAAGTATAGGGTTTAGTGTTTAAGTGTTGGATGTGTTATATAGTGTGTTAGGGTGTTTGGGGATCATAACTAGTTCGGAAATAAATAAACAATGCTTCTAGTAATATTTTGGTGTTCTGGGCAATGTCCGGTTGTTCACTTAGATACCGTTCCGTTAAAGTGTTAAATTGCACCGTTTAGTGTCTTTTAAGTACCCTTTTGTGACACTTTTAATTCCCGACACTTAGGGAAGTATTCTGGATGATAATACATGAATTCTGCATAATATTTTGAGGTTATACAGCTGATTATAGCTGAATTCTGAAAAATTCTGCACTTAAAGTGCGTTTCGGGTGCTTTTTAGTGCGTATTCTAGCTTCCGGAAAGCCTATATGTTAACCCTTGTATGTACTCTTGGGTTTTAATGTATTCTTGTCGTTGGACCTACACCTAGGCCCGAATTCTAGTGTCTGACTGCTTTCTGCAGATTTGTTGACACAATGTGTCTTACCGGTGAGTTTACTAGTATTTCTGACGCAATGCTGTTCATTAATGCATAAAGCAATATCTTGTAGTATAAAACGTGCATGAATTCACTTGTATGGTATGTAATCATACAAGGTTGACATTTAAGCACATAATTGCAGTCATTAAATCATAATTAAAGTGTACGGAAATTACCGGTTGGGTTCCAGTTGTCACAATCCACCTGCTACCAGGAACAGCACCAATTGCCAAAGCACCTTATCGTTTGGCACCTGCCAAAATGCAGGAACTAAAGAAACAGTTAGACGAATTGTTGGAGAAAGGATTCATACAGCCAAGCTCATCGCCATGGGGAGCACCGATACTGTTTGTTAAAAAGAAGGACGGATCAATGCGTATGTGTATTGACTACCGTGAATTGAACAAGGTCACGATTAAGAATCGGTAGCCATTACCAAGGATCGATGATCTGTTCGATCAACTTCAAGGAGCTCGATTTTTCTCTAAAATCGATTTAAGATCAGGATATCATCAACTAAAGGTACAGGAAGAGGACATTCCTAAAACCGCTTTTAGAACAAGGTATGGCCATTATGAATTTACTGTCATGCCATTTGGTTTAACCAATGCCCCAGCCACATTTATGGACATGATGAACCGAATATGTAAGCCATATTTGGATAAATTCATAATTGTTTTTATTGATGATATTCTCATTTATTCTAAAAGTAAAGAGGATCACGCAAAACATTTGCACGCACTTTTAAGTTTATTAAGAAAGGAAAAGCTTTATGCTAAGTTTTCAAAGTGCGAGTTTTGGTTAGAACAGGTACAGTTTCTTGGACACTTAGTTAATCATGAAGGAATTCATGTGGATCCAACAAAGATCGAGGCGATTACCAAATGGAAAACCCCTGAGTCACCAACCGAGGTTAGAAGTTTCTTAGGATTGGCCGGTTATTAAAGAAGATTTATTCGAGATTTTTCCAGAATAGCCATTCCCTTAACTAAGTTAACCTGTAAATCTGTTAAGTTTGGATGGGGACCAAAACAGGAAGAAGCTTTTAGAATTCTTAAGCAAAGATTAACCCATGCACCCATACTAGCGTTACCAGAAGGAACTGAAGACTTTGTAGTCTATTGTGACGCTTCTAAATTAGGTTATGGATGTGTATTGATGCAACACCAAAAGGTCATAGCTTACGCATCTAGACAACTTAAGAATCATGAAGAGAATTATTCAACCCATGACTTGAGTTAGGAGCCATAATTTTTGCTCTTAAGATTTGGAGACATTACCTTTATGGTAGTAAGTTTACCATATTCACTGATCATAAGAGTTTAAGGTATGTTTTCGGGCAAAAAGAGCTGAATATGAGACAAAGACGCTGGATGGAGATTCTTAGCGATTATGATTGTGATATCCAGTATCATGCAGGAAAAGCCAATGTAGTGGCTGATGCTTTAAGCCGAAAATATCACGAAAAGCCAAAAAGGGTACGTTCTCTTAAATTAAATCTACAAGTAGATTTAAACGATCAGATTAGAAAAGCACAAGAATTAGTAATCAAGGATGATACTGAAAAATTAAAAGGAATGATTAAAGAATTAAAACAAGGAACAGATGTAATTTGGAGATTCCATAAGAAGAGAATGTGGATACCTAAATTAGGAAACCTACGTCATCGTATATTAGAAGAAGCTCATAAGTGTAAGTATATGATGCATCCAAGAAGTGATAAGATGTACTAGGATTTAAGGAAAAATTTATGGTGGATAGGAATGAAAAAGGATATAGCAACTTACGTTTCTAAGTGTTTAACTTGTTCGCAAGTTAAAGCTGAACATCAGAAACCCTCAGGATTATTACAACAGTTAGAAATGCCAGTTTGGAAATGGGAATTGATAACAATGGATTTTGTTACAAAATTACCCAAAACAAGAAAAAGTAATGATACAATCTGGGTGACTGTAGACAGGCTAACCAAGTCAGCTCATTTCTTACCAATGAAGGAAATTTTCAGTATGGAACAGTTAGCTAAATTGTATGTAAATGAAATAGTTTCATTACATGGAATACCTTTATCAATTGTTTCTGATAGAGATAGCCGTTTTACCTCTCATTTTTGGGCAAGTTTCCAAAAAGCAATAGGAACCAAGTTAAATCTAAGCACAGCTTATCATCCTCAAACGGACGGACAAAGCGAAATGACAATTCAGACAATGGAAGACATGCTTAGAGCTTGTGTAATTGATTTCGGAGGTAATTGGGACGATCACTTACCTTTAATAGAATTTTCTTATAATAACAGTTATCACACAAGTATCAGTGCTGCACCTTTCGAAGCACTTTATGGACGAAAGTGCCGAACCCCAGTCTGTTGGGCAGAAATTAGGGAAAAGCAACTATCTGGACCTAAGATAGTACAAGAAACAACCGATAAGATCACTCAAGTCAAGGAACGACTAAAAGCGGCACGTGATCGATAGAAGAGCTACGCTGATAACAGACGTAAGCCGTTAGAATTCCAGGTAGGTGACAAGGTATTGTTAAAAGTCTCTCCTTGGAAAGGAGTGGTAAGATTCATCAAACAAGGGAAACTAAGTCCTAGGTATGTTGGACCTTTTGAGATTATTAGAAGAATAGGACATGTAGCCTATCAGCTACAACTGCCAGAGGAAATGGCAAGAATACATGATGTATTCCATATATCTAATCTCAAGAAATGCTTAGCTGATGAATCATTAATGGTACCTCTTAAGGATATAGAGGTAAATGAACAACTCAACTTTGTAGAAAGGCCCCTACAGATTGAAGACAAGAAGATCAAGAACCTTAAGCACAAGAGATTAGTTCTGGTCAAAGTGAAGTGGGACTCTAAAAGAGGACCCGAATACACATGGGAGCTTGAATCAGAAATGCAAAGGAAATATCCACACTTGTTCCAGTAGATCTCGAGGACGAGCTCTAAAACAAGGTGGGGAGGATATAACAACCCTAAACCGACACCCTCGTAATAATTTCCGACATCCTAATATATTTCAAAATATCCTAATATGTCCTAAAATACACCTCATACATGAAAACGGGCCCCGAATACCTTAAATATTATTAAAATTAATTAAAAATGAAGTTTTTAGGGTTGAGGCGGGCCGCGTAGCCCTTGGGCTAAACCTTACGCGGGCCGCGTGAAGGTGAAAGCTGGCGAAACCCTGGGCCGCCACGTGGCCCAACACATGTCAAGCCTACTAAGCTGATCCGGATCACCTACGCGTTGACCAAAGTTGACGTGGGCCGCGTAAAAGTAAAAAACAGGCCCTATAAGTAGAGGCCATCGGATCTTCAGTCTGTTCGCTCACATTCTTTTCTCAATCATGAAAATCTGATAGTAGGCATAATATACGGGTATAATACCCCCTTAATAGCGAGGTTCTGCTCTGATGTAAGTATCATAACCCCTGGATACGTATTAGATACTCTGCCCGATTGATCTAGGGTTCCGTAACGGCTGTCGTGGTTCTGCCCGACGTAGTCGTTGGAATGCCGTCTCGGGGAGGGTATTATTAATGTTAAAATGGGTTATTATACTAACACGCGTACATTTGTGTAATTTATAGATTATCACCAGGAAACCCTAAAGAATAATTGATATGTGTAAAATGCAACATATAAATCACATCAATTAAGGCATAAAACTAACCCTTTTTAAGTACTAATGTTGGAAAAAGAGTGTTTTTGTCTTCCTTTTGTATTTTCAGGATGAAATGAGCTGAAAATCAAAAAAGAAGCAAAAAGACAACTAATTCTAGCATAAATACAAGAAAAGGAACAAAAGTAGACTGCCCGGACCCTCAATGGCACCTCCCAAGGCAAAGAAGAGAAAACAGAGACTGAACACGCCCCGTGTCCAGCGAACACGGGGGCGTGCCCAGGAAGCAGCAGAAAAGACAAACCAGTAGAAGCTTCCATTGCCCACCACGGGGCCGTGTCCAGCGGGCACGGGGGCGTGGTGAAAGTACAGCAGGCGCATTAATTGTAATTGCGAATTACAATTAATGAAGAGAGGGAATGTCAGACGGGCACGGGGGCGTGTCCAGCGGACACGGGGCCGTGCCCAGCCTTCTGTTCAGCCTATAAATAGGGGAGCTTGGTTTCATTCCACTTCATCCCTTGGCACACCACCTCTCTCACACTTCATCCACCACCCACCACCACCATAACACCATCATCCACCACCATCATCCATTGTCCATCGTAGAGTGTGTGAGTCATCTCGGGATCCAAGATTGATAGTAAGAGTTCTTGACAATCAAGGCCATGTTTGCCTAAGTCTCTTACATCACTTGGTGAAGACAAGTGTTTAGTATAATACTTTTTATTTTTAATCTTTTGCACTTTTTATTTGGTTTTGTATTAATGACTTTAATAACTAGTTACTTATGTTGAAGGTGATCTTTCCTTATCGTTTGTCCGTGGTGTCTTGGCGTTATTTTACTGTCTATATAAAATAAAAGATTTTCACCATTCATATCTCCACGGTCTATATGGAGGTATGTTGGCTAACTGGTCGGGGGTTAAGGGAACGGTTTGGTAAGGGTCTTGCCCTTGTTCAGCGTTTAGAGGTCCTGCTTGGGACCTGGGTCAAATTTAGTAGGATCTCCTTCAATGCCCATAGGTATTGGATGGCGGGGATCCAAACTCTTTGACCCCCTCATAAGTTAACTACTATTAATACTATAACCCGGCTATTTAGGACTGTATCCCTACTGACTCAGACTACTTAGCCGAGGGTAACGTCACCGCCGAAAGCGGGGCCTACCACAATTTGCATTAATAACTTAATTCATTATCTTTCAATAATCCGACCCTTTAGGATTGTATCCTTGCTGACTCAAACTACTGGGTTGAGGGTAACGTCGCCTTCAAAAGAGGGGCCTACTACAATAACTAAGATAATCTCTTAAACAAGTGCAAAAGTGCGAAAATAATCAAAGGTTATACTAATACACGTGTCGGATCCAAGTGATTCATCTTGTGTATCTGTTTTTATTTTATTTTATTTTTCAGCATTTAGTTAGTTTTTATTTTTCTTAGTTTAAAACATTTTTCTCACTTTTTGATTTGATTAGACGTTGAGGATAAACCGGTATTAAAAGCTCTTATGTCCTTGGACGACCTCGGTATCTTACCAACACTATACTACGCCCACGATGGGTGCACTTGCCCATATGTGTGTTTAGTGTTAGTAAATATCGTGTTTTATAAATTTAAAACTTGGCTAAAAGTGTAAAAAGGGCTTAAATACTCATCAAAAATATATTACACTACACACGCATCAAGTTTTTGGCGCCGTTGCCGGGGACACAAGGATTTTAAGAAAGCTTAAAATCGACGGCCTAATCAGTTTTTCAAAACCCTTTCAAAACGCGCGCAAAATTTTTCTGCATTTTAGTTTAGTTTGCATTTACAGTAGCCTGAACACGGGGCCGTGCTCACTGAACACGCCCCCGTGCTGCATATTTTTAGAGTAGATACCCAGATACAGAGTCTGAACACGGGGCCGTGCTCGCTGAACACGCCCCCGTGCTCAACGTGACCAGTAACTTTAATTAAAACGCCCAGATACAGACCCTGAACACGGGCCGTGTTCACTCAACACGGGGCCGTGTCCAGCTTCTGTTTCCATCTTATTTTTGTTTTCTGGTCCCGAGACTCAGTTGTGGTCTGTTGAGTGATTCTTATGGATCAATACTCAAGAGGTTACAACTACACCTATGATGAGGATGATTATAGGGGTAATTATTGCACTAATTGTCGTAACGCACGCTCGGTTCAATATAATACTTCATATCAACCATCCAATTCATACAACTACTATGAGGAGCCCAGGTACGAACCATCAACTTCATACACATCCTATGAAGACCAAAGGTATGAACCTCCTCCCTCATACTCATATTTTGATGAACCAAGGTATGAGCCTTCATACTCATACTTTGAAGACTCAAGATATGAGCCACCACCTTCATATACTTATTATGAGGAACCATGGCGTGAACAACCCACCTCATATGAGTACTATGAAGAACAAAGTTTCGACCCTTATCCATCATATACTTATAATGAAGAACAATGGTGTGAACCATCTGCTTCATATGAGAATTATGAGGAGCCAAGGATCGAACAACCGGATTCAAGCTTTGAGGATCCAAATTCTTTTTCTCTCACCGAAGTGACCAATAGGATATTAGAACACATTAAAACTATCGAACGTTACATGAAAGAATCTCGCGCAAGGGAAGAGGAATCCCGCGCAAGAGAAGAATTAAAAAATGATAATAACGTAGAGATAGTTGAAAATGTAAAAATGGAAGAACAAGAAAGTGAAAAACCGACACATGAGTTAAACAACGGAAAAGGTGAGGTCGATAACGCTAAAATTCAAGAAGAGTCTAATTTTGAAGAAATTAATCTCTTGTCACCTACTTTCGAAAATCATTGTTTAGTAACCCCTCATGCTAAGTTTTTAAAAGAGTTAAACACTAGTGCTAAAATCAAAGAAATAGTGAGTGTTGAGTTAACTAATGATCAAACCTCGCTAATAAAAGAAGATCCTTTTGAAATTAACATTACACCGGTTCCATGTTTCTTTCAAAATTCCTTTATTAGTAATATCACTATTGATAAAGATCTTTGTGTTAACATAATGCCTAATTACATTTTTGAAAAATTAAGTGTTAGTGATTTTACTTCACTTCAAATTCCCATTTTTCTATCTGATCGAAAAGTAATGAAATCAATCGGTGTAGTTGAAGATGTTTTGGTTCAAACAAATCAAATGGTAATCCCAACCGACTTCGTCATCCTTGATGACGCTCCACTAGTCTTAGGAAAACCTTTTGTACAAACTCATAAAGCTTTGAAAAACCGGAAATTCAACAATCTACCTCTTCAGTTAGGGCCATTCAAAAGGAGCATAGACCTTGAGCGTTCAATGAAATATCCTTTTGGCAATAATGACCCCCTAATTGAAGATGAAGCTGAACCACCCGATACGACTAACGAAGAAGACCACTTTGTCGAAGAAGAGATAGCCATAGAACAAACCTTTAAGGTTCTTAATCTAGATGAGCCACCAAATAAGGTGTCTTCTAAAGACCCACCCATTGAGCTCAAAGAACTTCCTAAAGGTTTGGAATATGCTTTTCTAGGCAAAGATGGTAGTTTACCTGTAATTATTTCATCGAAATTAAGTAACATAGAAAAAGAAAAATTAATTAGCCTGCTTAAAAAACACAAAAACGCGATCGCTTGGAAGCTTGTAGATATTAAAGGAATAAGCCCTTCCATGTGCACGCACAAAATTTTAATGAATGATGACTACAAAACGGTAATTCAACCACAACGAAGAGTGAACCCCAATGTTCAAGAAGTGGTTAAGAATGAAGTCATCAAACTACTTGACGCCGGACTAATCTACCCTATCTCCGATAGCCCGTGGGTAAGTCCCGTTCAAGTAAAGGAGGTATGACGGTAATAACTAACGAGAAAAATGAATTAATACCAATAAGAACCGTCACAGGATGGAGAGTTTGTATAGATTATAGGCGATTAAATGAAGCAACAAGGAAAGACCACTTTCCTTTACCCTTCATTGATCAAATGTTAGAAAGATTATCCGGTCATAAATTTTATTGTTTCTTAGATGGTTTTTCAGGTTACTTTCAAATACCGATAGCACCAGAAGACCAAGAGAAAACAACTTTCACATGTCCCTACGGAACTTTCGCATATCGACGCATGCCATTCGGTCTATGTAATGCGCCTGCAACATTCCAACGTTGTATGGTCGCCATTTTCCATGATATGATCGAAAAGACAATGGAAGTCTTCATGGATGACTTTTCCATCTTTGGAGACTCATATGACCAATGCCTCGATAATCTTGAACGAATGCAATCCCGATGTGAGGAAACTAACCTCGCCCTTAACTGGGAAAAATGCCATTTCATGGTAACAGAGGGAATAGTACTCGGTCACAAAATCTCAAGCGAAGGAATGGAAGTTGATCGAGCAAAAATAGAAACTATTTCTCGATTACCTCCTCCATCCTCCGTACGAGCAATCAGAAGTTTCCTAGGACATGCCGGATTTTATAGAAGGTTTATCAAAGACTTTTCAAAAATCTCAAGGCCTCTAACAAAATTACTTGAAAAAGATGCACCCTTCATCTTTGACAAGGAATGCAATCAAGCATTTCTAACCCTCAAGGAAATGCTAGTCAATGCACCTATCATGATAGCGCCAGATTGGAAGTTTCCTTTCGAAATCATGTGCGATGCAAGTGACTTTGCTGTTGGAGCAGTCTTGGGACAAAGAAAAGAAAAGCATTTCCACCCAATTTATTATGCTAGTAAAACTCTTAATGATGCACAAGAAAATTATACAACTACAGAAAAAGAATTACTAGCAGTGGTATTTGCTTTTGATAAATTTCGTTCTTATCTTGTTCTTTCTAAAACAGTAGTCTATACAGACCATGCAGCCATCAGGTACCTCTTCAAGAAACAAGACGCAAAACCCCGTTTGATCAGATGGATTCTACTCCTCCAAGAATTCGACATCGAAATCAAGGACAAAAGAGGAGCAGAAAACACTGCTGCAGATCATCTCTCACGCTTAGAAGACCCAACTTTGGAGACAACCAGAGACGAGCAAATCAACGAGAAATTTCCCACAGAATCCTTGGAAATGATAGAGAGTAGACAAGAGCCATGGTATGCCGACTACGCTAATTTCCTAGCTAGCGGTATAGTCACAAAAGGATGGCCACATCATCAAAGAAAGAAATTCTTTGCTGATGTAAAGCATTACTTTTGGGAAGACCCCTATCTTTTCAAAATGTGTGCCGACCAGCTCATCCGAAGGTGTGTCCATGGTAATGAAGCACGAAGAATTCTCCGTCATTGTCATGAAGGTCCATACGGAGGACATCATGGTGCCGCAAGTACCGCACGAAAGATATTTGATTCTGGATTTTACTGGCCAACCATTTACAAGGATGCACAAAACCTTGTAAAGACATGTGATGCCTGCCAGAGATCAGGTAATATTTCTTCCAAAAACGAAATGCCTCAAAATGGCATTCTCGTCTGTGAAATCTTTGATGTGTGGGGACTCGATTTCATGGGACCGTTCCCACCTTCAAAGGGAAACAAATATATACTTGTGGCAGTTGATTACTTGTCTAAATGGGCGGAGGCCGAGGCTCTTCCAACAAATGATGGAAGAGTAGTGGTAAAATTTTTGAAAAAACTGTTCTCTCGCTTCGGGACACCAAAGGCTTTAATAAGTGATAGAGGTACCCATTTTTGCAATCATCAACTCGAAAAAATATTAACAATGTATGGGGTCTATCACCGGGTCTCAACAGCATATCACCCTCAAACAAATGGGCAAACCGAAGTGACTAATCGAGGTTTAAAACGAATACTTGAAAAAACCGTAGGAATAAATAAAAAAGAATGGGCCGACAAGTTAGACGACGCTTTATGGGCTTTTCGAACTGCTTATAAAACCACTATAGGCACAACCCCATATAAACTCGTCTATGGAAAAAGTTGTCACTTGCCAGTAGAAATAGCTCACAAAGCCTACTGGGCAATAAAAAACGTGAACTTAGATTTAGAAAATGCCGGTAAGAATCGATTTTGTCAAATAAATGAATTAGACGAGCTAAGGAATTATGCATATTCTAACTCCGAAATTTATAAAGAAAGAATGAAAAATTTACATGATAAATATATTAAATCTAATGAATTTCGGGTTGGAGATCAAGTTCTATTGTTTAATTCACGACTTCGATTATTTCCTGGTAAGCTAAAATCTAGGTGGTCAGGACCTTTTTCCGTCACCCATGTTTTTCCACACGGTGCAGTAGAAATTAAAACTCGAAATGGGATACCATTTAAAGTCAATGGCCAACGGCTGAAACTCTACCGAGGATCCATTGAGGATGAGGAAGAGGAGATCTCACTTCAAACGGTTAACGAATAAACTCATACCAGACATGTTACAGGTAAGTGTACGTTTCAAAACCGGTAAGTCTTCTAGCCATTTTCGGAAATAGGGGGCATGCACACAAGCACATCGTAAAAAAAAATATATTTTTTTAAAAACTTTGCCCGGCACGGGGCCGTGTCCGCTGGACACGGGGCCGTGTCGAGGCAACTGTCGGGATAAAACCCTCTTTTCCTATCAGTTACACCATTCCACACGCCCCGTATAGCCGAAAACGCTCTGGTTCCAGGCGATTTTCTGCAGTTTTCCGACGTCACTACCGAGTTTAACAACGTCAAGGTATGATTCTATCATCTCTAGTAGTTAGATTAGTTACTTGCATGTAGTTAAAACATCAAAAATTGGGGAAAAATCTAGGGTTCTTCATGTTCATCCGGATCGAACTCAAAATTTTTGATGAAATCTGTTAGTAGTAGTTTAGATTAGTATAGTAGGAAGTAAATAGACATGTATTGTTGATAGATTTGTTCGATTTCCAACTAAAACCCCAAACCCTTGTTCTTAAACCGAAAAACACGAAATTGAAAGGGTAAACGGTTTGTTTTGGGAAAAACGACACTTAGGGTTTCATTTTCGGGGGAAACCGCTACTATTGGGCTAAAAATTTTCAGGTTTTCGAAACCGGGACGAAAAATGAAATTTTTGGGTTACAGACGCCTGGACACGGGGCCGTGTTCGCTGAACACGGGGTCGTGTCCAGCCCACTGTTTGCAGTTTCACTTCAATTATCCTTGTTTCGTACTAACTTTTGATGTATTCTTTCAGATGTCGAAATTCACGAGGTTCAACGCAAGCGAACTTGACGCTAGGGCACGGTACGAGATACTACAAACAAGACCGGAGGAGTACCCTAGGCGGGCATGTACCGACTTGTTAACCATGGTGAATCAACTCGACCGATTCAACAACATTGTGAGAGGTCCACTGGCTGTCGCATTGAACACCCGGCTTCGGTCGGTGCATCAATGCACAATGGAGTTTTACAGTACTTTCATTTTCAACTCAAGGTGTGAACCGTTTGACCATGAGGCGGTCACATTCCGATGTGGAGGGACCACGTTCACAACCTCCATGGCACAGTTTGGAGCTATCATAGGGCTATATAGTGAAGAGGAATCGGGAAATGAAGAGAATACTGGGGGATTACGAGACTTGGATGCAACTGAACGTCACGCATGGGCTCAGATCGGTGAAGGAATCTACAACCCTAGCAGCACCAAGAGTACCAAACTGAGGGACCCGCTTTACCGCTACATTCACAGGCTCCTCACCTACTCGCTGAACCACCGTCACGACAGTAGTGGCGTTGTAGGGTTGAAAGATTTGGTTGTCCTTCACTGCATCCACAACCAGAAGCCTCTCGATGTTCCTTATCTCTTGCTACGGAACATGCACCTAAATCGCCTTGCTCACGCTCCTACACCTATCTTCTTCGGGGGATGGGTGTACCGTCTTTTCAAGCATTTCACGAATATCCCAAGGTCCTTTGAAAGGAGTCCATGGTCGGGATGGGTCGATTACCACATTTGCCGAGCCATGAACTTGCTTTATGAAGCGGAAGACGGGACGGTGAGCTTTCAAAGGACGCAAGGCTATGCATGGAACCCGCAGGAGGCTCTAGTTCTTCATGCACCACCTCCCCATTTTCAGTACCCACCCCAAGGCGATCCGGGTCAATCCTCCTCTCAAGGAGGCGGTTTTCCTAACTTTCAAAGTTTACATGATCTTTTGCAGGAAAACCTTATGTGCACCAGGAACACCTACAATCTCGCCAACAACACATACCACCGGGTTGGAGCTATCGAGCGCAACGTTAACGATATACAAGATGATATCGGTAGCATCCGGGAGTACATGGCGAGGCATGGGGGTGGAGGTGATGGTAGTGATGAAGACATGGAGTAGGAGGCTTGAAGGAACAAGGGGCTGGTTGGTGATAAGCCCACAGGTTTAAGTGCCCTTCTCTCTATCAAACAATTTATGGCCTGCGTGCCATTTGTCGAACAATTTACTTTCTCTAACTATTTTTATCTTTGTTTTATTTTTACTTTATGCGTGGATGACAATTGACAATGGTAATTTAGGATGGTTTATGTTTGTTTGGTTTGGTATTGAGTGATTACACAGGTGCAATGCAAGGGTTAGAGTGCTAAACATTAGCATTTGCAGCCCCGAAATGGAGAAACCGGGTGACAAAACCTGTTTTTCAGGCTCATAGACTGTCCACACGGGGACGTGTCCAGCCGACACGCCCCCGTGTTCATCTCCCAGACCTGCTGTTTGGTCACTGACCTGTAATTTTTTGCCAGACACGAGGCCGTGTTCACCCAACACGCCCCCGTGTTCATCTTCTGTAAGTTCTCAGTACTGGCAGTTCGCCACGGGGCCGTGTCCAATGGACACGGGGCCGTGTCCAGACTGCCAGTAACAAAAATCTTTGTTTTTTAAACCACTTTTACACATTCTAATCAACCAAAAACCTTATTTTTGGACACATTGAGGACAATGTGTAATTTAAGTGTGGGGGGGATGCTAAAACCTTGAATTTTGCAAATCCTAAACACAAGCCTTACACAAAACTCTATGGGAACCGCTAAACACCCCAAATTTTTTCAAAAAACTTTTTCATTTTTTTTTTATTTTTATTTACTTGTCTTAGTTTAAGTTGGGAATAACAAGTTCTAAAAAGGTTATATTTTTACAAGTTTACAACCGATAGCGTCGTGATAACAAAGAACCAACATAAGAAAATTATGAAACGGCATAACAAGTCTAGTTAAAAATTCGATTATATATACTTGATCACATTAAAAACCCATTCCCACAAAAGTGAGTTTTGAGCCTTTATTGAGCATAAAAATATACATATTTAGACTAAATGCTCATTTTTCGTTTCTTGTGTGAATAGCCGCTTGGTTCTTACAAATCTAGAACTTGCCACAACAATACATTCCCGGTCCTTACCAACTTAAACCCAAGTAAGTAAATGATGGAGGCATTAGGACTAACCATTTTTTTTTTCAAAACCATTATTTTTCATTTTTTTATCACCTACCCAAAATCCCCCTAGATAGCCCCTTTGAGCCTAAACCTTTCATTTCATTACCCCAAAACCCTTTTTACCCACCAAAAACCATTTTTATTTTTCACCCTTTATTTTAGTAACAAGCTCGGTTTTTTTTCGTAAACTCACCTTTTTATGTGATGAAAAAAAAAATATGAAGTCAAAAACAAACAAATGCTATATAAAAGCTTGTTTGGAGAAATACTTCAAAATAAAAAGTCACTAAAGACAAGGTATTTCACGAAAACCGACGCTTTTTACGATTTTCGCCCTTTTTACTAACCACTAACCCAACCACCCACCTTTAACCCAAGCCTAACCCTTCACCCAAAAGTCCTCTTGATATTTACAAAGGTAAAAAGTTAAAAAGGAGGAGGATTGATTGCTTGGCAAGCCTATGGAAGGCGTAAGTTCCATGCCGCTCTCGAGTGATTCACTAAAAATATACACCTTCGGCCGAGTGTTGAGTGATCCCCCGTGAGGTATGTGAACTTGTATATATATATGGAATTTTAATAAGGCATGCTATGCCCAAATAAGTAATTTATCTTATGAAACGTTCAAAATAAATCATAACGAATAGGATTGTAAATAAATAAAAATAAAACTTACAAAGACCTTGGATTCCCGACACTCTAGGACAAGCTAAAAACTTTCTCTTCTACCTATTCCATTTGGGAGTGTAAGCCACATTTAAAGAGTTTTGCTTGAGGACAAGCAAAAGTTCAAGTGTGGGGGTATTTGATATGTGTAAAATGCAACATATAAATCACATCAATTAAGGCATAAAACTAACCCTTTTTAAGTACTAATGTTGGAAAAAGAGTGTTTTTGTCTTCCTTTTGTATTTTCAGGATAAAATGAGCTCAAAATCACAAAAGAAGCAAAAAGACAACTAATTCTAGCATAAATACAAGAAAAGGAACAAAAGTAGACTGCCCGGACCCTCAACGGCACCTCCCAAGGCAAAGAAGAGAAAACAGAGACTGAACACGCCCCGTGTCCAGCGAACACGGGGGCGTGCCCAGGAAGCAGCAGAAAAGACAAACCAGTAGAAGCTTCCATTGCCCACCACGGGGCCGTGTCCAGCGGGCACGGGGGCGTGGTGAAAGTACAGCAGGCGCATTAATTGTAATTGCGAATTACAATTAATGAAGAGAGAGAATGTCAGACGGGCACGGGGGCGTGTCCAGCGGACACGGGGCCGTGCCCAGCCTTCTGTTCAGCCTATAAATAGGGGAGCTTGGTTTCATTCCACTTCATCCCTTGGCACACCACCTCTCTCACACTTCATCCACCACCCACCACCACCATAACACCATCATCCACCACCATCATCCATTGTCCATCGTAGAGTGTGTGAGTCGTCTCGGGATCCAAGATTGATAGTAAGAGTTCTTGACAATCAAGGCCATGTTTGCCTAAGTCTCTTACATCACTTGGTGAAGACAAGTGTTTAGTATAATACTTTTTATTTTTAATCTTTTGCACTTTTTATTTGGTTTTGTATTAATGACTTTAATAACTAGTTACTTATGTTGAAGGTGATCTTTCCTTATCGTTTGTCCGTGGTGTCTTGGCGTTATTTTACTGTCTATATAAAATAAAAGATTTTCACCATTCATATCTCCACGGTCTATATGGAGGTATGTTGGCTACCTGGTCGGGGGTTAAGGGAACGGTTTGGTAAGGGTCTTGCCCTTGTTCAGCGTTTAGAGGTCCTGCTTGGGACCTGGGTCAAATTTAGTAGGATCTCCTTCAATGCTCATAGGTATTGGATGGCGGGGATCCAAACTCTTTGACCCCCTCATAAGTTAACTACTATTAATACTATAACCCGGCTATTTAGGACTGTATCCCTGCTGACTCAGACTACTTAGCCGAGGGTAACGTCACCGCCGAAAGCGGGGCCTACCACAATTTGCATTAATAACTTAATTCATTATCTTTCAATAATCCGACCCTTTAGGATTGTATCCTTGCTGACTCAAACTACTGGGTTGAGGGTAACGTCGCCTTCAAAAGAGGGGCCTACTACAATAACTAAGATAATCTCTTAAACAAGTGCAAAAGTGCGAAAATAATCAAAGGTTATACTAATACACGTGTCGGATCCAAGTGATTCATCTTGTCTATCTGTTTTTATTTTATTTTATTTTTCAGCATTTAGTTAGTTTTTATTTTTCTTAGTTTAAAACATTTTTCTCACTTTTTGATTTGATTAGACGTTGAGGATAAACCGGTATTAAAAGCTCTTGTGTCCTTAGACGACCTCGGTATCTTACCAACACTATACTACGCCCACGATGGGTGCACTTGCCCATATGTGTGTTTAGTGTTAGTAAATATCGTGTTTTATAAATTTAAAACTTGGCTAAAAGTGTAAAAAGGGCTTAAATACTCATCAAAAATATATTACACTACACACGCATCAG